>NW_027361810.1:47440000-47730000 GCF_039654945.1 Dendrobates tinctorius | reverse complement strand
ATTGAAGATGTAATCATCTCTAAAATGGCTGAAGTTAAAGATGACACATTTCCTTTATATTTTAGGCAAAAAATGCATATATTGTAATTTTTACATTTTAAAAATTACAAAAAGGAATGCTGTATGTGCAGACGCCACGTCATCTGTGCTAGTGATTGGCGACAAATAACCCCTTTTACTTATAAATGTTAGTGTTTGCGGCTTTATCTTAGAGCTTTTGCAACATGTCATGGAGGATTGCGCCAAAAATAATTGTGAAGGTTGATTACAGATTTGGTTATAAGGCCCCCTTATGCTGGCCATACACAGTAGATAGCTAGCAGTTTGCTTAAAGATGGTCTGATGGACAGCTGTATCGACCGACTTTCTGCACACACAAGCTCTCGTTTGGCTGAGTGCACCTGTGTTCTCTGTGAAATGTCAGTGTGCGGCTTATCTCAGGCAGGACAATTCCGTTGGCAGTCTGAAATCAGACATGCCTGATCAACATCTCCTCTGATCATCATTTGGCCGGTGCTCCTGTAATGTAGCAGTAGCCGTGGGCGAGGTACTCGTGCGTCACGCCCCAGCACACTACATGAAAATGAGGGTCCTTTATGGGTGTGTGGACTTTAGCTATAGGGGTGCTTCGCTCTTGCAGACCGTAGGATACCGGTGACTTCGGCTCACCAGGACCAGGTGTTGTAGAGTTCAATGAGGGAAATCACCGCTAAAAAATAAATTGTCTTTTACTGAACAATACAGTAGGGAGAAGTATGTACAGGGGCTAGCGGGTACAACACTTTGTGGAAGTTTCTCTTAGAACATCTGACATTTTCATACACATTCCGTTACTTCCTGAGCTTGCTTCATGCTCTCTATCCATCGGCCTCTCTCTATCTTCACCACCACCCAGCACGGCACTTCGGGAGCTTCCCTGGTCTCCAACAACAGCATCACTATCCAGTAAGCGAGAGTCTTATGTTTCAACCACATCCTTTTCACCTTAGGGAAGCTACTTGTGCCACTATGGCCGTTACTTAACGTTTTTGCTTGCCGATGCATTGGAACTGCGGCACGAGGCACTTTTTCTTTGTCCCACTATCCTTCTCAGTGCTGCTCTATCATTTGACTGTCAGAAAACTCTGTGTCATCCCACTAGGCTTCCTGTTCCAGACCTCATCTCCGGAGAATTACTCACTCCCTCTAACACTTTTCCTTGTCTCCACTCTGGATCACGCTATCTGTTGCCTCGGTCTCCGCTCACTTCAGGGACACCCAATTCATGCAGCTCTGCTGACCAATCAGACCGAAGGTCTGCTCTAGCTGAAAGCTATGCCCTATCTGCCTTCCTGACAGGAAACTTCCTCTGCCCCTTCACCTTGGCTCTCCCAACTCTGGGCTAGTCCCGACCATTAACTGTACCTGTCCCTATCAACTACCTGTGGATGGCCATCCACAACTCTTTTGCTAATAACTCAAATTACTGAACACATTGTAATAATACATGTGTCTTCAAGGGGGAACGTGGACAACATCTCCTCCTCCTTACACTCTCATAGACATTGGACTGTCGGCAGAACCGGTTGATATTGGCGAAATCGGAAGACATAAGTCTAATGTGTATGAGTCCCCAAGTACTGCCCATACAATGGGGTTGGTGGCCTAGATCTGCACAGGGGCCCACCGGAGGATTCCCCTGTTCCCCTATAGGCCAGTCCAAGCCTGCCTGCGGCACCATTCAGAGTTCAGTCACCGCTCTGTATATAGAGTGCGTCGGTTGTAACCGATCCCCAGCCCTGACTGACAGCCATTCATCATTAGGCCCGGCAGTCAGTCAGTGCCAGGAGCGTGGTTACAGCCGCCCTCTATGCGCAGAGCGCTGAGTGGACCTGTGCCAATGCCACCCTCTTAGAAGGACAAACACCGTGCGCACAACTTAAGTAATGGTGCTAAAGGTTAGGTTCCCAAACTAAGTAGTTAAAAGTTATAAACCTAGCACTCAACTTTAGGATATTCCGAAGAATATTTATTGTAGTAAGTAAAAACGGATCTCCCCGGTGAACAGCATATGCGCATATTTTGCCCCATCTACTGGCTTCTATAAGCATACTACAACAGGCAGTGGGACGGACCACCCCAATTAAGAGCACATGAATCCTCACAATAGGTTTATTACCTATTACCACGTATTTGGTACATTACGTAACTGAAGAAGGTCAAAATTTGACCAAAACGTTTTTTTTTTACGTACTACATTAAATATTCTTCTGAATATCCTAAAGTTGAGTGCTAGGTTTATAACTTATAAATGCCACCCTCTTGACCGAACACCAAACACTGCCAGGGAGAATAAAGCTCAATTCCTCCCGACTCTAAGTGTGGGCACCGGTCAGGTTTGGAACACTATTAAACCTGCAGATTAACCCCATATTTGCAGGTTAATGCGATAGGTTCCCTTTAATGACCTATCCGAAGTATCTACGTTTTGGACAACCCATTTAGCAAAGTCACCTACACAAAGTCTGTCTCTGATACGACTTCTTTACAGCATAGCCAGCAGCGCTTTTGGGCATTGGAGAAACTGCAGTTACACAAATGTGATGGAGATATGAAATATCCTATAAAAATGTTGCTTTTGGGTGGTATTTAGGAAAACAAGCCAAGAAAAACAACACGGTGCAATGCCAAAAAACATAAGGGTGCCCTAAAACACACAACGCGAGAAAAGCAGCGGAATGAAACGAGAAAACAATATTTTTCCATCCACTCCTTGCTAACATCTGGACGCTTGCATTTTTCGACATGTGGAAGAAAAAAAAAACCCATCCTATAGAAACAAAACCCGAAACCTTGGCTTATGAAGCCGTATATGCGACACACGAGCAGATCTTTGTTCTTTAAGGTTAGAGTTTGTTTACAGAACCCGTAAGAGGATGAGAAGAAACAGTGAGAAGAATAGTAGCGCCTTTGTGCTAACTTTAGTCCATCCTGATATGAAGCAGAAAACATGAGCCATTCATTGCCGCCATTCATCCTGTATTGATCCAGATGCGGTTTATAGCTCAGGCTCAGAACAGCCACATGTGGGAACTGTTGCATCACTTCAATGTTTCCGGACTGAGGGGAAGTCAGAATTTTCTTTTTTTTTTTTTGCAGAACTCTAGGAGAAGTCTGGAAAACAAGACACAACTGCCGGTGACTGGAACAATCCAGGAGAGACACAGAGCAACATCTGGAAGGAGTCCTCACCATCTTCCCTCCTTGCCAGTAAGTGACAACAAGACAGTGGCTCTGAGAGCTGCTGTGGATGTGCTGCTCTGGGCTGGGTGTGGTAGTGGGATGTTAATACGCTGAGCCAGGCTGTCAGATCCCTGGAATTAATCTCCTTTTATGCTACTTGTCTTGCACTGCCATGTCATCTACTGCAGAGTAACAATTACAGTTTCCTCAGGCCACACTCAGGACAATCCTCTGTAGGTATTTGCTGATAACTTTTTGTCACTTGTTTTGCATTAGTTACTTATTGTGCGCTCTTTCACCCATTCAGTGCACTCTTCTCAATTTTCTGCTTCTTATGTTTTCTTTGCATTTCCTGACTTTTTTTCCTGCGGATTCGCCTTCCGTTAAGATTTGTATCTCTTCTTCCTCAATGAGACATTTTGCTACCGTACTCAGTAGTTAAGAAAAAGTTTTTCACTTTTTCTTTATATAAACTGTCATTTTTGTTTTCTCGCCAGATGTAACAAATAATTGCAGTCTTTTCCTCTGATCCTTACGTAAGTGTTGACTAGTGATCATTTTTTTGGCTATTGGAGACCTGATCATTGATAGAGACACTTAGCCGACACGTTTCCAACTTTTTCCAGTTATTTGTTTACACTACTGTATATGTGCCATTCTTCAGAAACTTCACAGGATGATGTGAGGTCACGATTTTGGTCATATTGTTCCCATTGAAGACAGGGGGAGAGTTGATTTGAGGCCGGGGGTCACACGAGAGTAGATTCACTCTTCTGAGAGAATCGGATTGATTATGTTAATGGCACTCCGATCAAACTCTGATCCGAGTGACAGCTTGGCGTGATGAGAGAATCTTAGCACAGGTGTCGAGATGATGGAGAACAAGATTTTTCCATCTTCTCCATTGTGTGCGAAATCAAACTGCACTCAGATGTCATCCGAGTGCAGTGCAATGTTTTCCACGCACCCATAGACGTGAATGGATGAGAGGTATCCGATTCGCGCTGCAAATTGAATAAGGCAATTTTTTTTGCATGCCTAACTGTCATGAGAGAAAAAAACGCAGATCTGCGCCGCCACATAGTATAACAGTATGGTCCAAGTGCCATCTGATAAAATATCAGATAGATCTCGTATACGCTGTATAAACCCTAAAAACTTGCCTCCTGCTGGAACTAATAGAGACCCTCTATTAAGGAATGGGGGACATAATAGGGTGTTCGCACTTTTATACAGTGTTTTACCTAAATAAAAGCAGCTGCCATTTTGTCCAACTTAGACGATCCACGTATTAGATGATCGCTATTCATTTAAATGGCCAGCATTAAATATTTCCCCAAGAATTAACAGATGATCCCTGAAGGTTCCAGGAGTTAGATCTGCAGTGATTTTCTGAATAGAGAAGGCATTTACTTTATTTTAGATATTATCATTACTGTAAAATACTACTTTGTTTGATATCATACATTCTATGATAATACCAGAGAATTATCAAAAATAAAACAGCTTTATTTAAAGCACGACAAATCAAACAGAGACAAAAAAATGCAGCGTCGAAAGCAAGATAATAACGCATGTTAAAAAAACGCACGCAAAAAGCGCAATAAAAAAAACACAAGTGACCTAATATAAATAGTAGGTGCAGAAATTCTACAGAATCAAAAACTCAAAAAAAGCTCATCATGCAAATGTAGCCTTATGGTTATGTTCACATGCAACATTTCTGCAGCCAAGACCTGCTCTCTTGGCAGTAGCAATGCTGTGTTCATGTTTTGCAGCGTTTTCGCTGTATTTTTTTGTGGCGTTTTCACTGTATTTCTTTTTATCATTTTTTTGCAGCATTTTTTGTCTGTGGATTACATGTCTGCTTTGTCTACATTACATGGTTAATAAAGTTAGTTTTATTCCATCCAAATATTGTAGAACGGCACCGGCACGGGAGGTAAGTATAGGCTTTATTATTTTGTGGGGGTCAAACATTTTGATCAACAAGGGCTTGTCCTAATAGTGGACTACCCGTTTAAGAACGGAACCTTCTTTGCAGGAAAGCAGGCAGTGATTATGGTGTATGTGGCTATCAGCTGCTCTGCAATAGGAATATTGCAATTTTTTTTGTTTATTTTTACACTTAGATTGACATTTTGTTACTTTTTTGTTTTGTTTAACGGTTCCATTGCCTGACAGACCTGCACGTTACACTGCTGCTGTGCTAGAGCGGTGGTCTCCTGTTTTTCTACTTTTGTAGTTTCAAAAGCAGAAGTGGAAACTTTTCTGTAATTTTAAATATTTACAAAACACTTGGGGCTTTTGCTCAGATTGCGTTCAACAAACTAAGACAAAGCTGTAGAGTAAGGCTCAGGGTTATGAACAGACTTGTATATCATACAGTGCTTATGTACGGTTTATATGTAGTATACACAATGGTTCCACTTACTGATGCTAATTTGTAATTGGCTTGATGAATGGTACTTTAGCTTGGTGCTATGACTGATGGCTAATGCTTTTAAAGGGAATTTTGTCAGTAATTATGCTATGTAATCTGAGTGCAGAATAATGTAGGGGCTGACTCCCTGATTCCAGTGATGTGTCACTTACTAGGCTGTGTTGCTGTTTAAATACAATCAGTGTTTTATCAGCAGGAGTTTATCACTACAGGACTAGGCGGCATGTGCCTCCTAGTCACTGCCTTGTGTAACCCTGCCCCTAGAGTGTGCATAGTACACACACAAAGCTGCCAATCAGTGGTGTGGGGGTCTATGCAGAGCTCAGCACTCTGAGCTTTGCTAGATTTGCAGCAGATAAAACAGCGATTCTTTCAAAAGGACATCAAGTAGACCAGTAAATGACATCGCTGGACTCAGGGTCTCAGCCCCTACTTTATGCTGCTCTCAAATTAGATACTAAAATCCTGCTGACAGATTCCCTTCAAGGATATTTGTATATTGTTTTTGCATTATACTTTTGCCATTCATAGGCCAAGGGTGGAAAAACCATTGGTACAACCTGTGGTCCAAATGGTAAGAGGGCCACTGTCATCCCATAGCAGCAACCAGCTTCTGTCACAAACAATATAATGTTCTTGCACATGGGCCACTCTTCTGTCCATGTCTGCCGATGCCATAGGCCCCCATACCTAAGACAGGAACCAACAGCGTATGCCTTCAGCCTCTGTTAATCATAGAATCGTAGAGTTGGAAGGGACCTCCTGGGCAATCTGGTCCAACCCCCTGCTCAAAGCAGGATTCGCTAAATCATCCCAGACAGATATCTGTCCAGCCTCTGTTTGAAGACTTCTATTGAGGAGAACTCACCACCTCTCGTGGCAGCCTGTTCCACTCATTGATCACTCTAACTGTCAAAGTTTTTCTAATATCTAATCTGTGTCTCCTCCCATTCAGTTTCATCCCACTGCGTCTAGTCTTTCCTTGTGCAAATGAGAATAAAGTTGATCCTTCTACAATGTGACAGCCCTTGAGATATTTGTAGACAGTTATTAAGTCTCCTCTCAGTCTTGTCTTTTGCAAGCTAAACATTCCCAAATCCTGCAACCTTTCCTCATGAGACATGGTTTGCAGACCGGTCACCATTCTGGTCGCTCTTTTCTGAACTTGCTCCAGTTTGTTCATGTCTTTTTTAAAATGTGGCGCCCAAAACTGGACACAGTATTCCAGATGAGGTCTGACCAAGAGGAGTAGAGGGCAATAATGACTTCACGTGATCTAGACTGTATGCTTCTGTTAATACATCCTAGAATTGCATTTGCCTTTTTTGCTGCTGCATCACACTGTTGACTCACATTCAGTCTGTGATCTATTAGTATACCCAAGTCTTTTTCACATGTGCTGTTGCTTAGCCCTATTCCTCCCATTCTGTGTATGCTTTTTTCATTTTTATTGCCCAGATGTAGTACTTTGCATTTTTCCCTGTTAAAAACCATTCTGTTAGTTGCTGCCCACTACTCCAGTTTATTTAAATCTTTTTGAATCCTCTCTCTCTCTTCTCTAGTATTAGCTATCCCTCCTAGCTTTGTGTCATCAGCAAATTTAATCAGTTTATCCTCAATTCCTTCATCTAAATCATTGATAAAGATGTTGAACAATACAGGGCCCAGGACAGAGCCCTGTGGTACCCCACTTGAGACGTTCTTCCATCTGGATGTGCAGCCACTTACGACCACTCTTTGGGTCCGATCACTAAGCCAGTTATGAATCCACCTAACAGTTGCCTTGTCTATTCCATACCTAGTCATTTTTTCAATAAGGATTGTGTGAGATACTTTGTCAAATGCTTTGCTGAAGTCAAGATATACTATTTCTACAGCATTTCCCTGATCCACCCAGTCAGTGATTCTGTCATAGAAGGAAATTAAGTTAGTCTGACATGACTTATTAATTACAATCCCATGCTGACTCTGTTTAATCACTTCATTCTTATCCAGGTACTGACATACATGTTGTTTAATAATTTGTTCAAAGATCTTTCCTGGTGTTGGGCCGGTATACATGTCAGTATATTTTTATGGCAATAAGAAATAATGCAGCAGACTGCGCTTTTTTCATAAAGGAGCATCCAATATAAAATCATTTACTGCCATATAGGAGCCTATAAATAACAGATGGCACTATACACCTATACAGTGGCAACCATTGGTGGCATACATCGGAAATCCAATAAGCATACAGCGATAAGGTGTGGGAACATTAAAGAATCTTTATCAGCCATTTAAAGTGAAAATCAAAGTTAAAGGAGATTCCCAACATGTAACAAAAATGTAGAATTGGTTTTAAAAATAATAAAATAAGTCAAAGTCACCAGCTCTAACCCCGTTGATCCAGCGCAGACTACTTCAGCAGCCTTAATCAATGGGGTCCTATTCCTCATTACCTGACTGCTTAGACTTGGATGAAATGACATGTCACCGGAAGTGTCTCCGACGTGCCTCAAACTTTTTCAACATTTCAAACAATCTCCTAAAAGCCTAAACATTGGGGTATGGGAATCTTGAAAAAAAAATGAGTCATGTCAGTACAACTCAATAAGGAGAAGCATATATCGACTTTCAAACCACAGCATTCTGTTCATCTCATTCTTGTGCTTCAGTTCATGGATTGGAAGTGACATGCGGCAGCTTGGAGCCCCGTAGAAATAAAACTTGCACTTGGTACTAGGGTGAAAAACATCACTGGCTGATGAAGGGGCTATTGGAATGGTAGTTGCATGTTTTACAAATGGAAATAATAAAAAACCTACTTATCTATTTTATTGTGATTTCTGCACTGATAATGTCCCGTATTTAGTCCTGTGGTCCAGGAAACTGCACTTGCACCATTAGTCTCGGCACCGGCAGAGAACTTACCCTCCAGCCCCGCTCTGTGTTGGTGATGTGATGCAGGAGGAGGCTGACCTAGTGAATGAACCGAACACGACATTAATGTATTTTCATAAAAGTTTTATTCATTTCCATTTGGAAAACATACAAACAAATTTATGTCAGCAAGACAACCCATTTGATATGACATTAACATGCTGCCCAGCCGCCTGGCTGAATGAAGTCACCTGATGAAGACGGAGGTTATCCGTTGAAACGCCTAGTTGAACTTAAGAAGAAAACCTTTCAAACTTCTCCCTTTCCTTTGCGCTCCCCTGCGATCTGGTTACCCTGCTTCCCACTGATTATTCATTGACTTGCATCCTTTTTATAATTCAAGAAAAAGTAGGAGCCGGTGTCTTGTGTGCAGGACTTCAATAAAATGGCACCGGAGGCGGCGCATGCGCAGCTCAAGATTTTGGCTCAGTTCAGTAATTCAAGTAGTGAAATATACATTCAACAATTTGTGAAAAAAAACCTAATTTGGTTTATGTCACCTTTTTCCAAAATCCATAATGTGTTCATTTTTATGTCAATAATTTCAACAGAGCTACATGAGGGCTTGTTTTTTGTGTTGCGAGGTAACTTTTTTAATGATATGAATTTGGGTAGATATAATGCATATGGTCATATTGCAGTGTTACCGCAACAAAAGCAATTCTGGCATTTTTATTTTTTTTTCTTTATTGTTTTTACCGAATGGGTTATTTTTATATTTTGGTAGAACATAGTTTTTCACATGCGACAATACCAAATTTGTTTATTTTATTATTTTTTTTATTGGGATCAAAATGAGGGTGAGCCCAATTGTTAATAATTTTTTTTTAATTTTCAAAAACATTTATTTTATTTTATATTTTCTTCCCTTTTGGGGGTTAGAGCCGGAGATTGTCTGATCAATTGTGTTATGTACCCAAATACAATAATATTGCAACATATAGTGAAAATCTCTCTGACCACAACCTTCTTTCATTCTCTATCAAAAACTGCCAGGCCACCCAGAAATTTATGAAGAACTTGCAGTCTTCATTGGCCCCTATCTCCTCCCTCTCATGTCCTGATTCTGCATTGAAGCATTACAATGAAACACTTCAAAGTGCCCTGGATGAATTTGCACCCCCTATACATAGAACAACACGACACAGATGGCGACAACCCTGGCACACCCTGCAAACACGTTTCCTGCAGCGGTGCTCCAGGTGCGCCGAACGTCTGTGTAGAAAATCCAATCTACACGAAGATTTCATCCATTATAAGGCTGTGTTCACATACAGCAGTTTTTTTCGCGTTTTTCCTACGGATTTACCAAAAAATCCGCTGAAAAAACGCTTAAAAGAAGCTTCCCATTCATTTTAATGCACTTTGCTCTTTTTGTACATATTGATGCGTTTTTTACCGTGAAAAAAACGCTTCGCAGTAAAAAACGCAGCTTGCTCATTAATTTTGCAGTAAATTCCGCATTTCTGGCTATTTTTTATGTGTCTGGGGACGCGCGGAAAAAAAACGTGTATTTTCTGGAAAGGAGTCCTGTTTTTATGCAGAAATTTTCTGCATATGTGTGCACATAGCCTTAGTTATGCTTCGAACATACAACACTGCCCTTCACCACTCAAAACAAACCTATTTCAACACCCTCATTACCTCACTGTCCAATAACCATAAACGTCTCTTTGACACTTTTCATTCTCTACTCAACCCAAGAGTACTGGCCCCAACCACGGAGCTCCGAGCTGACGATCTGGCCAATTACTTAAATGAAAAAATTGACCAGATCCGACAGGAAATTATCTCCCGATCACCTCATACCATGCACTGTCCTCCCTCCCCCACTGCATCTAGCTCACTCTCTGATTTTGAACCAGTCACAGAAGAAGAAGTAATCAGGCTCCTTGCATCTTCTCGCCCAACTACTTGCACCAGTAACCCATTTCCGTCACATCTACTCCAGTCCCTTTCCCCTGCTGTCACCCCTCACCTAACTAAAATATTTAACCTCTCTCTCTCTTCCGGTATCTTTCCCTCATTTAAGCATGCCATCATACATCCACTACTTAAAAAACCATCCCTCGACCAAAACTGTGCCGCTAACTATAGACCTGTCTCTAATCTTCCCTTCATCTCTAAACTCCAGGAACGCCTGGTCCACTCCCGTCTTATCCGCTATCTCTCTGATAACTCTCTTCTTGGCCCTCTCCAATCCAGTTTCCGCTCTTTACACTCCACTGAAACTGCCCTCACTAAAGTCTCTAATGATCTGCTAACAGCTAAATCTAATGGTCATTACTCCATGCTAATTCTCTTGGATCTCTCTGCAGCATTCGACACTGTGGATCATCAGCTCCTCCTCACCATGCTCCATTCCATTGGCCTCAAGGACACCGTTCTCTCCTGGTTCTCCTCCTATCTCTCTGACCGCTCCTTTACTGTATCTTTTGCTGGCTCCTCCTCCTCTCATCTTCCCCTTACTGTTGGGGTTCCTCAAGGATCGGTTCTAGGCCCCCTCCTCTTCTCCTTGTACACTGCCCCTATTGGTCAAACAATCAGTAGATTTGGTTTCCAGTACCATCTCTATGCAGATGACACCCAATTATACGCTTCTCCTGACATCACACCAGCCTTTCTAGAAAACACCGGCGATTGTCTAAATGCTGTGTCTAACATCATGTCCTCACTATCTGAAACTGAACCTGTCAAAGACTGAACTCCTTGTGTTTCCTCCCGCTACTAATGTACCTATACCCGACATTGCCATTTCCGTATGTGGTTCCACTATTACTCCCCAGCAACAGGCCCGCTGTCTTGGGGTCATACTTGACTCCGAGCTTTCCTTTGCCCCTCACATACGATCACTGGCTCGCTCTTGTTATCTGCACCTCAAAAACATTTCTAGAATTCGACATTTTCTTACTTTTGACTCCACAAAAACTCTTACTGTTTCTCTTATTCATTCTCGTCTTGACTATTGTAACTCTCTTCTAATCGGTCTCCCTCTTACCAAACTCTCCCCCCACCAATCTGTGTTGAATTCTGCAGCCAGGATCATATTCCTCACCAATCGTTACACCGATGCCTCTACCTTGTGCCAGTCATTACACTGGCTACCCATCCACTCCAGAATTCAGTATAAACTTATTACCCTCACCCACAAAGCCCTCCATGGCTCAGCACCACCCTACTTCTCCTCCCTTGTTTCAGTATACCACCCTACGCGCGCCCTCCATTCTGCTGATGACCTGAGGTTAGCATCCTCAATAATCAGAACCTCCCACTCCCGTCTCCAAGACTTTACACGTGCTGCGCCAATTCTTTGGAATGCACTTCCCAGGTCAGTACGATTAGTCCCCAATCCCCACAATTTTAAGCGTGCCCTTAAAACGCATTTATTCAGACTGGCCTATCGCCTCAACACATTAACCTAATCTATCCCTGTGTGGCACAGCCAAAAGTTTTACCATAACCAGGTTCCCTGTATCATGTTCCCACATGCTTTATGCATCCATTAGCCCTCTGTGTCTGTACTTTTACACACTTAACATTATGGCTGGTCCAAACAATCAGGGCAATTGTTACCACCCACCTCTCGTGTCTACCTTTTTCTCATATATTGTAAGCTTGCGAGCAGGGCCCTCAATCCTCTTGGTATCTGTTATGATCTATATGATTATTGTTATGCTGTAATGTCTATTGTCTGTACAAGTCCCCTCTGAAATGTAAAGTGCTGCGGAATATGTCGGAGTTATAGAAATAAAATTTATTATTTCTTATATTATAAAATCACAGTCTCCTATGAAGCCCAGCGGCAGGCTGGTCTTCACAGTGCTGTCACGGCAGGGACGGATGCCTTCAGAAGGCTCTTGGTGGACTTTGCAACCCATTAGAATCCCAGCCCTGCATTGCAGGGTGGGACAGAGGGTGATGGGCATATGCAACATTGTGTTCCCTCTCATAGATTGAAAGCAGCATCTAAGTTGTTAACAGCAGCAAACAGAACTCCGTTCCACTAGATGCTGTAAGAGATGGATTCCGTTTGTGAAACAACACTAACACCTCCGAATATGGTGCAAGCTCAGTTACTTAGCCCACACCATACTTGGGAACCCGACCAGTACCTGTATGTCCAATGTCAGGAAGGGTTTAAAGGGTTATTCCCAAGAGAGTATGTTATCTCCGATCTATGAGATAGGAAATAACTTGGTGATCTTGGAGGATCCAACCATTGAGACCCCCAGGAATCCCAAGAATGGGGCTCAGGAACCTGGGAACCAGCCTCAGCATAGTGCTGTCTTGAATAGAGTTCAGGTGCGGATGCAATTAGTAAGTTATCCCCTATAATATTGTCTGAACCTGCTGATAGTGTCAGAATCTGTTCCTTAAAGGGGTTGTTTGATAATTTTTTTTTGAAACACGAAGAATGGTCTTAATATAATAAAATGATGAAATGACTGGCTGCAATCCCCATGTATCCAGCACTGGCCTCTCAGCTGGTATGTACAATGGTGTATTGTTCTTTGGTTACCTGACCACTAAAGCCTGTGATTGGCTGCAGTGGTCTAGTGATTGGAAGAGAAAGTCATCCAACCAGAGAGCTGTGGTCCTTTTGATCAGCTCATCGAGGAGGTGCTGAGAATTGGACCTCCAATGGTCTGACATTTATTGCACATCTTAAGGAAAATGACCACAACACTCTTCTAATGAGCATCTATCACAAGATTTCACATTACAAAACTGCATACTTTATTAAGTAGATCTCTTAGACCTGATACCACTGGTGTGTTTACTTTGAGAATCCATGTCAGACTAGATCCTTATATTAAGATGTGCATTTTATGAGTCCAGCTATAGAATGAAATTTCTCCTGAGTTCAAGTGTATTCAGTCTCTGCCCACCCAGCCTGACTGACAGCTGCAGCTTATACCGAGTAGTGTGAGATCTCAGCAGGGAGGAGGGACACTGAGGAGATGTCAATCAGGGTAAGTGGGTGGAGATTGAGTTAAACTTTCAGAAAAGGATTATACAGACATTCTGACATGGATTTTGAAAGGAAATACATCATCTGAATTAGTTCTAAGAGAGTTATATAATAATCTATACAGTCTGTATTGTGAAATTTGGTAACAGATCTCATTTTAGCATGTAAATAAAAACTATACCTGGTAGAAGTTGAAGACAAATATCATTCCAACATTGATTAAACTTTGTTGGAGCTGGAGGGTTGTGGTAAAACAGGAAGGCACAGCAGCTGCTGAAGGATGTCACTAAATGGGCTGCATCATCAGATAGAGGAATACCCCTCAATGGTTCGGATGGTGCCAAGGCAGCTGCTTGGAAAAGGACAGCTGCTTTTTCCCCTGCAGCTGTGGATATTTTCGTGTCAGGCACTGTAGTGCCCAACTCACTTATGAAAAAAAACAAAAAACAGATAAAATGTACAAACTGTTTTAAGAACTTATAGACACAAATTATTGCTTGTTTTATATATTATTATATATTCTTTATGCTGTAATCCTAAATCCCGCGACATATGACTTCCCTCCAGTACTTAGTGTCGCTTCTGCTCTGAAAAGCCATTGATTTAAAAAAAAAAATGTATTGAAAAACCTCATTAATCCTACAGAGAAACAGGCAGTAGGGCCTAAATTAATGAAAGGTACTGTACATTGAGGGGGATGTCCATTATAGGATAACCCTTTACTATGATCCCTGAATGGAGGTGGGGAAAAAAAACAGCTTTCTGGGCAAGTTCTGCTCCTCTGTACTCAGTGCTGCATCCTTAGCTGGGAACAACATCCATCCAGGGCGTCACGGGAGCGCTGCTGCCGAACGATGGCTGCTGATCAGCTGCAGAGTTTACATTTCTTCCCAGCTGTTGCCTCCTACTTCACAGTATCATGGTGCCAGTTGCAAAAGAAGCAAAAGCATTAGTATAGTACTTGTTTTTATTATTTCATGTGCAACATTTCAGGTGAACCCAAACTTTTATTCTGCTGAAAATAGATCAATTAATGGAACAACTAACTAAAAGCAGGGGCGTATCTATGTGGGGTGAGCGGGGTATTTGCCCCAGGCACAGCTGGCATGGGAGATTGAACAGGGGGTGCTGCGCGCCAGCTCCCAGCAATCAATTGTGCTTGCGCCTTTCAGACACAAGTACAGTTGAAGTCTTGATCGCCGGCACTTCAGGGTCAGGGCGGTGTTAGAAAATTGAGGTGAACATCGGTTAGGTAAATGCTCCCCTGGAGCTGAAGAGACCAAAAATGTATTGCTGGGGGGAGAGATATTATAGGGAGTGGGTATGGGATTGGTGTAGAGAGAGTATGAGGAGTGGGGGGGATTGGTACTGTGAACACAGTATGAGGAGTGGAGGGGATTGGTGCTTCTGACACAGTATGAGGAGCAGGAAAGAATGGTGCTAGGGACACAGTTTGAGGAGCAGGTGGGATTGGTGCTGCGGACGCAGTATGAGGAGCGGGAAAGATTGGTGCTGCAGACACAGTATGAGGACCAAGGGGAAATTGGTGTGGACACAAAAAGAGAAGCTGGGGATGGAATTGGTGACTGCGGACACAGTTTGAGGGGAGGGGAAGTGGTGAAGATACAGTATGATGAGTGAGAGGAACCTGTGAGGAGACATCATGGCAGTTTGGGAAGCAAGTGAGACCTGTGAAGAAACAGTTTGTCAGTATGGGAAGTGAAGGGGACCTGCGAGCAGACAGTATATGGGAATAAGGGGGACCTGTGATAAGACAATATGGCAGTATGGACAGTGAGAAGGACCTGTTAGGAGACAGTATGGCAGTTTGGGAGCGAGGGGGTCTGTGAAGAGACAGTATGACAATTTGGGGAGCAAGTGTAATCTGTGAGGAGACAGTATGAGGAGTGTGGAATATGTGAAGAAACAGTATGAGGAGTGTGAGGGAATGGGTGTGGAATCTGTATGGGGATGAATGAAAAGACATTAAGGAGAGCAAAGGGGGGAAATTTGTGAAGCAATAGTATGAGGAAGGAGGGGAAATGTGTGAGGAAAATTGATGATAATAGTGTGAGGAGATATTATGGGGGGGATAAAATTGTGAAGGGGCATAGAATAGAGACTGGGCAGTGTGTGGGGCTGTATAGAGAGGGGCAGCATGGGGGAACAGTGTGAGGGCACGGCAAGGAGGGGACAGAATGCCGAGGAGGGAGGAGTATGATATGATGAGGGGGCACAGTATAGAGACTGGGCACAATGGCAGAACACAGTTTGAGAGGACATTGTGAAGACGGTGTCCAGTATGGAAAAGATAGGGTAGTGTGGAGAGCATGTACCATAAGAGGAACAGTGTGGCATCATATTTTGTGCAGGGAACTCAATGAGTGGCAATTATTTATTTAGTGGCATAGTATAGGGCAGATATTTTTATTCAGAGGCATTACAATCCCCCGGCTATTCTTAAGGTCAGTGTGGGACTGGCACACCTTGGGCCCACCAGAGAAAATCATTCTTGGGACCCACTATGTAGCTACATAGAGATAAATACAAGACCACCAATTGTGTGGTAAAACACACTAATATCAGGGTATAATATAAGGTAGTACAAATCTTAATTATGTAGCAGGAGTTGGGGTAGCCTCCCTCATAGAGTATAATGTTGCCCCCTCATATAATATAATGCAGCCATCTCATAGACTATAGCCCTCTCATAGGGTATAATGCTATATAGATATATAGATATAGATTTAGATAGATATACTGTAGATAGAAAGATAGATGTAGAAATAGATAGATATAGAGATAGATAGTAGATAATGGATAGATAGAGATAGAGATAAAGATAGATATAGATAGAAATATAGATATAGAGATAGATAGATAGATAGATAGATATAGAGATAGATAGAAAATAGATAATGGATATAGAGATAGATAGCTATAGATAGAAAGATATAGAGATAGATAGAGATAGAGATAGATAATAGATAGAGATATATAGATATAGAGATAGATAGATAGATAGATAGATATAAATAAAAATAGATATAGAGATAGATAGATATAGAGATAATAGATAGAGATAGATAGAGCTAATAGATATTGAGATAGATAGATATAGATAGAAAGATAGATATAGAGATAGAGCGATAGATAGAGATAGAGAGATAGATATAGAGATAGATATAGAGATAATAGATAAATATAGAGGTAGATATAGAGATAGAGAGATTTAGAGATAATAGATAGATATAGAGATAGATAGATAGATAGATAGATATAGAGATATAGAGTTAGATGGATATAGATAGAAAGATAGATATAGAGATAGAGCGATATAGAGATAGATATAGAGTTGGATATAGAAAGAGATAGATATAGATAGATAGATATAGAGATAGATATAGAGATGATAGATAGAGATAGATATATATATATATATAGATATAGAGATAGATATAGAGATGATAGATAGATAGATATAAAACATAAATATAGTGAAAGATATAGATAGAAAGATAGATATAGAGATAGAGCGATAGATAGAGTTAGATATAGAGATAGATATATAGAGAGATAGATATAGAGATAGATAGATATAGAGATAGATAGACAGAGAGATAGATAATGGATAGAGAGATAGATAGATAGAGATAATAGATAGATAGTTATATATAATAGATAGATATAGAGATAGATAAAGATAGATATAGAGCGATAGATAGAGTTAAATATAGAGATAGATAGATATAGAGAGAGATAGATAGATAGATAATAGATAGATAGATATAGAGATAGATAGATATATAGATAGATATAGAGATAGATTGATATAGATAGAAAGATAGATATAGAGATAGATAGATATAGATAGAAAGATAGATATAGAGATAGATATAGATAGAAAAATAGATATAGAGATAGATAGATAGATAGATAGATAGAGAGATAGATTGATATAGATAGAAAGAGATATAGAGATAGATATAGAGATAGATATAGAGATAGATAGAGAGATAGATAATGGATAGATATAGAGATAGAGAGATAGATAGATATAGATAATAGATAGAGATAGATAGAGATAGATAGATGTAGAGATAGAAAGATATAGAGATAGATATAGATAATAGATAGAGATAGATATATATATATATATATATATATATATATATAGATAGATAGATAGATAGATATAGAGATAGAGATATAAAATAACAAACCACAATACTCACCTCTCCTCCTCGCTCCCACGCTGATCCCGGCTTCAGTGTCAGGAGCTGCCCCCTCTGCCAGACACACAGCGGGTGCGCGATGTAGTGACGTCATCACGCACTGGCTGTGAGTCAGGAGCAGAGGGGACTGAGGGCGGCGCCGGCCTGATTTACAGATGCAGAGCGGCTTATTGGGCTGGGGGCGGGGCCTCTGGGGGTGGAGACTGTGAAATGATATTCACTGCTTCGCAGTGAATATTCATTTCTCTTTAGCAGCGGGGACAGTGGCTCCTGCCTCCTGACACCCGCTGCTGCTCCGCTGGCAGGGGCCCCCATAGCTGCTGCATGGTGTGCGACACACCACTGGCTGGGGGCCCCTGGAGCAGCGGGGGCCCTAGGCAACTGCTGGCCCTGTATGCCAGCAGGTGCCAGGGCCCACCAGAGAATCCTCCGCTTCTCCAGTGGGCCAGTCCGACGCTGCTTAAGGTCTCCGGGTCGAGATGTGCTGCACAATACCGGAGAAGATGGAAGTCTGCAAATATGAGCTGTGTGTGTGAAAAGTCATCATGGCCTCTGAACACGATGAAGAAAAAAAATATTATGACTCCAATCAGTGAAGATGCCACCTATAACGTACCTGGATGTAAATGTTTCTTTGTGATGCTAACGTCTTCAGAACTGTGATTCCTCTTTGATCTGATGAAGACTGATAAGAACAACTCCTAGTATCACCTTACCATTGATAAGGACATATTGTACCGGGAGCTTAAGGCTGTGTGCACACGCTGCGGAAAAGGTGCGGATTCATCCGCGCGGATTTTGTACAATCCGCAGGTGAAACCACAGGTCAAAAGACCTGCGGTTTTACCTGCGGATTGCTCTGCGGTTTTGCCCTGCGGTTTTTCATCTCCTCAATGGAAGAGATGGCAAACCGCAGGAGAATCCGCAGAAAGAATTGACATGTCAATTCTTTCTGCGGATTGAAAACCGCAGATAATCCGCGCGGAAAATTCCGCACCGTCTGCACTGCGGTTTTTGATTCCCATAGGGAATCATTGTACTGTACACCGCAGCAGAAACTGCTGCGGGTCCACAGCAAAATCCGCAGCGTGTGCACACAGCCTTAGGTTCATGTGATACAATTGTATATAGGGCTGACCTGAAATTACAATCGATTGCTGTACTAAGTTTGGTGATGTGTTCATGTACTGATGTTGGTTCTGATGCTGTATTTCTGTACTGATAATAGTTTTGGTGATGTATTTCTATACTACTAGTGGTTCTGGTGATGTGTTCTTATGGTGTTATTGGTTCTGATCCTATACACATGTAGCAATCCATAACTTCTAAAATTATGTCATACATAGTTATGCTAATAAAGCATTGTGATGTCTGGCAAGTTAACTTTTACTACATTTATATTTATGATATACGCATTAAAAGTGTTGTCCAAGTGGTGATGAGTCTGCAGTCATTCTATGTGACTGCAGACTTCTTAATTCTCACAGCAAATGCACTGCACACTGTCAGGATTCTTGGGTGCCGGCGGTGAGGGCAGGAGGTCATGCAACCTGCGCTTTGCATACATGCAGTCATGTGCCAACTAGACATGCGTGGCTACACTCAATACAAGTGAATTGACAGGAGTGAATTAACAGGGAGAATTAACAGGGAGAAATGCAAAGTACTACATCTGGGCAATAAAAATGAAAAAAGCATATATAGAATGGGAGGAATAGGGCTAAGTGACAGCACATGTGAAAAAGACTTGGGTATACTAATAGATCACAGACTGAATATGAGTCAACAGTGTGATGCAGCAGCAAAAAAGGCAAATGCAATTCTAGGATGTATTAACAGAAGCATACAGTCTAGATCACGTGAAGTCATTATTTCCCTCTACTCCTCTTTGGTCAGACCTCATCTGGAATATTGTGTCCAGTTTTGGGCACCACATTTTAAAAAAGACATCAACAAACTGGAGCAAGTTCAGAAAAGAGCGACCAGAATGGTGACCGGTCTGCAAACCCTGTCTTATGAGGAAAGGTTGCAGGATTTGGGAATGTTTAGTTTGCAAAAGAGAAGACTGAGAGGAGACTTAATAGCTGTCTACAAATATCTAAAGGGCTGTCACATTGTAGAAGGATCAACTTTATTCTCATTTGCACAAGGAAAGACTAGAAGCAATGGGATGAAACTGAATGGGAAGAGACACAGATTAGATATTAGAAAAAAATTTTTGACAGTTAGAGTGATCAATGAGTGGAACAGGCTGCCACGAGAAGTGGTGAGTTCTCCTTCAATGGAAGTCTTCAAACAGAGGCTGGACAGACATCTGACTGGGATGATTTAGCGAATCCTGCTTTGAGCAGGGGGTTGGACCAGATGGCCCAGGAGGTCCCTTCCAACTCTACGATTCTATGATTCTATGATTCTATGATTCTATGAGAAAGGCTAGACACGTCTAACTTGAATGTGGCTAGAAGTATGGAAATTGCATACTTGCAAACTACATTACTGTCTGCTCTTGCCGCCGTCACGGGAGAATATTGACAGCATGTAGTGCGTGCGCTGTGAGAATGCATCACAAATCTGGAAACCCCTAATCTTAACATTAAGCACTTTAGTATGCCCAGTCCTAACAGCGTGTAATATACTCACTGTGAGGATTTGGCTCTGCTTGCTGGTTCCAGCAGCAATTACATGATCACTCGTATGCAATTTTCATACTTCCCGGTTAGGCCTGTTTCACACTTCCGTTTTTGACCATCAGTCAAAATCCGCCGTTTTTGCAAAAAAACGGATCCGCCATTTTTTTTTGGCGGATCCGTTTTTTCCCCCATTGACTTGCATTACCGGCGGATCTTGACGGATGGCCATCCGTTGGATCCGTTTTTTTGCGGATCCGTCAATTTTTTTGCGTCCGCCAAGATGCCTGGACGGACCATGTAACGTTTTTTTTTACTGCAGGATCCGCATTTTTATACAGCGCATGCCCGGAGGAATGAAGTCAGGAGGAAATTTAACCCTGAAATCATTTCTGACGGACAGAGAAAAAAATTCTCTCTCTCTCCCCTTCTCTCTCTCTCCTCTCTTTCTCCTTCCCGGGCAGCGGTTCCTTTAAAATTCTTCATTCGGCGGATCCGGTGGCATCCGTTCACATCAGTTAGGAACGAGGCCTTAAAGCATGGGCTGTATTGTTTAACTGAACATTGACAGAATCAGGAAAAGGGCGCTGTGACTGAAGAGGTGGCTCTACTCGCATGTCTCTCTCCGTTCACTGCATTAGAGTTCCCAAAAATAGAGAATACACTTGTGCTCTCTTTAATTAGAGCGGAGTCGGTTTTCCTTGAGATGACTTTAGTCCTGGAATTTGTGGAATGGTGCGGCAGTCTTGAGCTCTCACATGTATGATGTAAGTTTATGTGTAATCTTAAGGAAAGTTAGAAAATAAGCGTACTGGAATATTCACACAATCATTCAGAAGTTTGATTTAAGTTTGGCTTCTGAGGTTGCTTTCTGTTGTTTCTATTGTTGGACGCTATGCTTTATGTGCAGAATACAAGTTGTGAGTCACGTCTGGAGCAGAAAACAAGAATGAATAACCCTATCTTGGAAACAAGTCGTAATGAAAGGGGGAAACGAGGAGGACATCATACTGCCTAAAACTGAGACTGATGTCACTAATATGCCATATGTCCTCCACCCTTGGTCATGGGCCCTATGGGGTGTCCATCTCAGGGGCTTTATTGTATGAATTATTATCTGGTAACAAGGTGATTAGTCAGTACAGATGTAACAGAGGAAAGACCAGACTTTCATGAGTAGCCAAACTTTCACCAAAGGTGGCCAACACTAGTACAACTAAGTATTCCCTATATAATATTGGGGCAGACACAGACAGAAGGAGATCCCTGTGCAAGAACTATATATGGGCTATTTACAGTCCAAGAACTCATCATAATGCACCCCTCTATGTGGCTGTGACAGAAGCTGCTTTCTGCTTTGGAGGTGGAAATTGGCCCTTTTACCTCTATGTCCGCCCCTGAATGATTGCTCTTTACTCACTCCCATTGCATGAACTTTATCTGGCCCTGATCATTAAAACCTTTTGGGCTGCCCATTAATTGGGTCTTGGTGCTTAATGGAAGTTCCCACTATAAAGACAGATAAAGGCTCTCAATAGAAACTCCAATATGGTTCTTGGATAAGTTTAGAGCTCGATTACAAGACCATAATAATCAGACAAGTGTTATTCGTGGTTTTGACGGAGAGCAACCACCCCCACGTTATTCTATGGAGCTGTGCTCATTTCCAAAAAATATGGAAAAAAATCACAGCATGCACAAGTTGCATCCGATTATCAGATCGCACTCAGCCATTCATGTCAATCGGTCAATGGAAAAAATTCATACTGCACTTGGATGACATCCGAGTGTGGTCTGAGTTTCAAGGACAGACTGAATGAAGAAGATGGAAACTTTTTTTATAGCGCTTTGAAAAAAGCACTATCATGTAATCCGAACGCTGCTAACTTATTCTTCTTCTGCTTCTTCTTCTTATTTTTATTCAGTTGATTTTCCGCAATTAATGCGGCCCGAGCCGCTACACGCACAGACTCCATTGAGGTGTCGTTTCGAAGCCAGCGTCCACGAGTGGTGTGCTAAGTAGTTTTCGTGTCGATCAGATTTGTAGTTTTTGCGCAAATTGCGTTTGAAAAAAACATTTTCCTCAATGCATTTCAATGGGAAAATTTTGCCACAGGGAAAACATGCCCTGAGGCGATTCAAATGGCAGTTAAGCTCATTGATATGCGCAGGCAGACCCAGTTACTATGCCAACGCCTACGAACTTTACATGACCTCTCCAGGACACAGTTTCTGCCACATAATATCAGCTCTTAAAGCGAAACCCACAGCACAAATGCAAATCTAGCTTCATCACATGACGCATGCCCCTGAGAGAGAATGTGCGCCAAAGTGGATTTAGAAGCCCAGTGAGCCAAACTGGCTCTTAAAGGGCCGACGCGCCAAAGTGATTCTTAAAGGGCCGGCGCACCGAAATGAGTCTTAAAGGGCCGGTGCGCCAAATCGAAAGCTGAGTGACCCCAGGCTCCAAATCGGAGGCTGAGCCACCCCGTCCTCCAAATCGGAGGCTGATCAACCCTGGCCTCCAAATCGGAGGCTGAGCCACCCGGCCTCCAAATCGGACCTAGAGTGGCCCCGCTTACCAAATCGGACCCAGAGTGGCCCCGCCCACCAAATCGGACCCTGAGGGGCTCCGTCCACCAAATCGGACCCTGAGGGGCTCCGTCCACCAAATCGGACCCTGAGGGGCTCCGCCCACCAAATCGGACCCGGAGTGGCCCCTCCCACTTAATTTGACCCAGAGTTGCCCCGCCCACAAAATCAGACCCAGAGGGGCCCCGCCCACCATATCGGACCCTGAGTGGCCCGCCCACCAAATCAGACCCAGAGGGGCCCCACCCACCAAATCGGACTCTGAGGGGCTCCGCCTAATAAATGGGACCCTGAGGGGCCCCGCCCACAAAATCAGACCTAGAGTGGCCCCACCCACCAAATCAGACTATGTGGGGCCCCATCCACCAAATCGGACTCTGAGGGACCCGGCCCACCAAATCGGACTCTGAGGGGCCCCGCCCACAAAATCTGACCCAGAGTGGCCCCGCCCTCCAAATCGGACCCAGAGTGGCCCCGCCCACCAAATCGGACCCAGAGTGGCCCCGCCCACCAAATCGGACCCAGAGTGGCCCCACCCACCAAATCGGACCCTGAGGGGCCCCGCCCATCAAATTGGACCCTGACGGATCCCATCCACCAATTCAAGCCCTGAAGAGCCCAGGCCACCGAATTGGATCCTGAGGGGCCCCACCCACCAAATCAGACCCTGAGGGGCCCCACAGGCCAAAGTGGCCCCTGAGAGGCACCCACAGTTAAAACGGATCCTGAGTTGAAAGTCTTGCAGGGGCAGCAGGAAAGTCTGTCTTAAAGGGGCAGCCCAGGCACCATTTCAAAGCACTATCTGTACTTCCTTCAGGAAATACACATCTAGTTATAGTGGTTTGAAAAAACCACTATATTGTAATCCGAACGCTGCTAACTTATTCTTCTTCTTCTTATTATTATTATTATTAAGTTGATTTCTGCAATTAATGCGGCCCGAACCGCTACACGCACAGACTCCGTTGAGGTGTCGTTTCGAAGCCAGCGTCCATGAGAGGTGTGCTAAGTATTTTTCGTGTCGATCGGATTTGTAGTTTTTGCGCAATTTGCGTTTGAAAATTTTTTTTCCCGTCATTGGAATGCACTGTGTCAATGCTTTTCAATGGGAAGCTTAAAACGTGCCCTGAGACGATTGAAATGGCAGTTGAGCTCATTGATATGCGCAGGCAGACCCAGTTACTATGCCAACGCCTACGAACGTCACATGACATCTCCAGAACAGAGCTTTTGCCACATAATATCAACTCTTAAAGCTAAACCCACAGCACAAATGCAAATCTAGCTTCATCACATGACACATGCCCCTGAGAGAGAATGTGTGCGCCAAAGTGGATTTAGAAGCCCTGGCTCTTAAAGGGCCGACGCGCCAAAGTGATTCTTAAAGACCTGGCGCACCAAAATGAGTCTTAAAGGGCCGGCGTACCAAATCGAAAGCTGAGTGACCCAAGGCTCCAAATCGGAGGCTGATAGACCCTGGCCTACAAAAAGGAGGCTGAGCAACCCTGGCATCCAAATCGGACCAAGAGTGGCCCCGCCCACGAAATCGGACCCAGAGTGGCCTCGCCCACCAAATCAGACCCAGAGTGGCCCCGCCCACCAAATTGGACCCTGAGGGGCCCCACCCACAAAATCGGACCCTGAGGGGCCCCACCCACAAAATCGAACCCTGAGGGGCCCCAACCACAAAATCGGACCCTGAGGGGCCCCAACCACAAAATCGGACCCAGAGTGGACCTGCCCACCAAAATGGACCCAGGGGGCTCCACCCACAAAATCAGACCCTAAGGGGCCCCACCCACAAAATCGGACCCTGAGTAGACCCGGCCACAAAATCGGACCCTGAGGGGCCCCAACCACAAAATCGGACCCTGAGGGGCCCCGGCCACAAAATCGGACCCTGAGGGGCCCCACCCACAAAATCGGACCCTGAGGGGCCCCACCCACAAAATCGGACCCTGAGGGGCACCGGCCACAAAATCGGACACTGATGGGCCCCGGCCACGAAATCGGACCCTGAGGGACCCTGGCCACGAAATCGGACACTGAGGGGCGCTGGCCACAAAATCGGACCCTGAGGGGCCCCAACCACGAAATCAGACCCTGAGGGGCCCCAGCCACAAAATCGGACCCTGAGGGCCCCCAACCACAAAATCGGACCCTGAGGGCCCCCAACCACAAAATCGGACGCTGAGGGGCCCCAACCACAAAATCGGACCCTGAGGGGCCCCAACCACAAAATTGGACCCTGAGGGGCCCCGCCCACCAAATCGGACCCTCAGGGGCCCCACCCACCAAATCGGACCCTCAGGGGCCCCACCCACAAAATCGGACCCTGAGGGGCCCCACCCACAAAATCGGACCCTGAGGGGCCCCACCCACAAAATCGGACCCTGACTGGCCCCGGCCACAAAATCGGACCCTGACGGGCCCCGGCCACAAAATCGGACCCTGAGGGACCCCACCTACAAAATTGAACCCTGAGGGGCCCCAACCACAAAATCGGACCCTGAGGGGCCCCAACCACAAAATCGGACCCAGAGTGGACCTGCCTACCAAAATGGACCCAGGGGGCTCCACCCACAAAATCAGACCCTAAGGGGCCCCACCCACAAAATCGGACCCCGAGTAGACCCGGCCACAAAATCAGACCCTGAGGGGCCCCAACCACAAAATCGGACCCTGAGGGGCCCCGGCCACAAAATCGGACCCTGAGGGGCCCCACCCACAAAATCGGACCCTGAGGGGCCCCGGCCACAAAATCGGACCTTGAGGGGCCCGGCCACAAAATCGGACCCTGAGGGGCCCCGGCCACGAAATCGGACCCTGAGGGGCCTCGGCCACGAAATCGGACCCTGAGGGGTGCCGGCCACAAAATCGGACCCTGAGGGGCCCCAACCACAAAACCGGACCCTGAGGGGCCCCAACCACAAAATCGGACCCTGTGGGGCCCCAACCACAAAATCGGACCCTGAGGGGCCCGGCCACAAAATCGGACCCTGAGGGGCCCCACCCACAAAATCGGACCCTGAGGGGCCCCAACCACCAAATCAGACCCTGAGGGGCCCCGGCCACAAAATTGGACCCTGAGGGGCCCCACCCACCAAATCAGCCCCTGAGGGGACCCGGCCACCAAATCAGATCCTGAGGGGCCCCACCCACCAAATCGGACCCTGAGGTGCCCCGGCCACCAAATCGGACCCTGAGGGGCCTCACCCACCAAATCGGACCCTGAGGGGCCCCACCCACCAAATCGGACCCTGAGGGGCCCCAGCCACAAAATCGGACCCTGAGGGGCCCCACCCACAAAATCGGACCCTGAGGGGCCCCAACCACCAAATCAGACCCTGAGGGGCCCCGGCCACAAAATCGGACCCTGAGGGGCCCCACCCACCTAATCGGACCCTGAGGGGCCCCGGCCACAAAATCGGACCCTGAGGGGCCCCACCCACAAAATCGGACCCTGAGGGGCCCCAACCACCAAATCAGACCCTGAGGGGCCCCCGGCCACAAAATTGTACCCTGAGGGGCCCCACCCACCAAATCAGCCCCTGAGGGGACCCGGCCACCAAATCAGACCCTGAGGGGCCCCACCCACCAAATCGGACCCTGAGGTGCCCCGGCCACAAAATCGGACCCTGAGGGGCCCCACCCACAAAATCGGGCCCTGAGGGCCCCACCCACAAAATCGGACCCTGAGGCCAAAGTGGCCCCTGAGAGGCACCCACAGTTAAAACAGATCCTGAGTTGAAAGTCTTGCAGGTGCAGCAGGCAAGTCTCTCTTAAAGGGGCAGCCCGGGCAGCATTTCAAACCACTATCTGTACTTCCTTCAGGAAATACACATCTAGTTCTTCTTCTTCTTATTATTATTATTATTAAGTTGATTTCCGCAATTAATGCGGCCCGAACCGCTACACGCACAGACTCCGTTGAGGTGTCGTTTCGAAGCCAGCGTCCATGAGAGGTGTGCTAAGTATTTTTTGTGTCGATCGGATTTGTAGTTTTTGCGCAATTTGCGTTTGAAAATTTTTTTTCCCGTCATTGGAATGCACTGTCTCCAATGCTTTTCAATAGGAAATGGCAAAACGTGCCCTGAGGCGATTGAAATGACAGTTGAGCTCATTGATATGCGCAGGCAGACCCAGTTACTATGCCAACGCCTACGAACTTCACTTGAACCCCAGCACAGAGCCTCTGCCACATAATATCAGCTCTTAAAGCGAAACCCACAGCACAAATGCAAATCTAGCTTCATCACATGACACATGCCCCTGAGAGAGAATGTGTGCGCCAAAGTGGATTTAAAAGAAGCCCAGTGAGCCAAACTAGCTCTTAAAGGGCCAACGCGCCAAAGTGATTGTTAAAGGGCCAGCGCACCCAAATGAGTCTTAAAGGGCTGACACACCAAATCGGAGACTGAGCCACCCCGGCCTCCAAATCGGAGGCTGAGCCACCCCGGCCTCCAAATCGGACAATGAGCCACCCCGGCCTCCAAATCGGAGGCTGATCGACCCCGGCCTCCAAATCGGAGGCTGATCGACCCCGGCCTCCAAATCGGAGGCTGATCGACCCCGGCCTCCAAATCGGAGGCTGATCGACCCCGGCCTCCAAATCAAAGGCTGATCGACCCCGGCCTCCAAATAGGAGGCTGATCGACCCCGGCCTCCAAATAGGAGGCTGAGCCACCCCGGCCTCCAAATCGGAGGCTGATCGACCCCGGCCTCCAAATCGGAGGCTGAGCCACCCCGGCCTCCAAATCGGACAATGAGCCACTCCGGCCTCCAAATCGGAGGCTGATCGACCCCGGCCTCCAAATCGGAGGCTGAGCCACCCCGGCCTCCAAATCGGAGGCTGATCCACCCCGGCCTCCAAATCGGAGGCTGATCGACCCCGGCCTCCAAATCGGAGGCTGAGCCACCCCGGCCTCCAAATCGGAGGCTGAGCCACCCCGGCCTCCAAATCGGAGGCTGAGCCACCCCGGCCTCCAAATCGGAGCCTGATCCACCCCGGCCTCCAAATCGGAGGCTGAGCCACCCCGGCCTCCAAATCGGAGGCTGAGCCACCCCGGCCTCCAAATCGGAGGCTGAGCCACCCCGGCCTCCAAATCGGAGGCTGAGCCACCCCGGCCTCCAAATCGGAGGCTGAGCCACCCCGGCCTCCAAATCGGAGGCTGAGCCACCCCGGCCTCCAAATCGGAGGCTGAGCCACCCCGGCCTCCAAATCGGACCCTGTGGGGCCCCGCCCACCAAATCGGACCCTGTGGGGCCCCGCCCACCAAATCGGACCCTGTGGGGCCCCGCCCACCAAATCGGACCCTAAGAGGCCCCGCCCACAAAATCAGACCCAGGGGGGCCCCGGCCACAAAATCGGACCCTGAGGGGGCCGCGGCCACAAAATCGGACCCTGAGGGGACCCAACCACAAAATCGGACCCTGAGGGGACCCAACCACAAAATCGGACCCTGAGGGGCCCCACCCACAAAATCAGGCCCTGAGGGGCCCCACCCACAAAATCAGACCATGAGGCCAAAGTGGCCTCTGAGAGGCACTCACAGTTAAAACGGATCCTGAGTTGAAAGTCTTGCAGGGGCAGCAGGCAAGTCTCTCTTAAAGGGGCAGCCCGGGCACCATTTCAAACCACTATCTGTACTTCCTTCAGGAAATACACATCTAGTATTAATGTTGTAATCCGAACGCTGCTAACTTTTTCTTTTTATTCAGTTGATTTCCGCAATTAATGCGGCCCGAACCGCTACACGCACAGACTCCGTTGAGGTGTTGTTTCGAAGCCAGCGTCCACGAGAGGTGTGCTAAGTATTTTTCGTGTCAATCGGATTTGTAGTTTTTGCGCAATTTGCGTTTGAAAATTTTTTTTCCCCGTCATTGGAATGCGTGTCTCAATGCTTTTCAATTGGCAACTTAAAACGTGCCCTGAGGCAATTCAAATGGCAGTAAAGCTCATTGATATGCGCAGGCACACCCATTTACTATGCCAACGCCTACGAACGTCACATGACGCCCCCAGGACAGAGCTTTTGGCACATAATATCAGCTCTTAAAGCGAAACCCACAGCACAAATGCAAATCTAGCCTCATCACATGACGCATGCCCCTGAGAGAGAATGTGTGCCAAAGTGGATTTAGAAGCCCAGTGAGCCACCCTGTCTCTAAAACGGCCGACGCGCCAAAGTGATTCTTAAAGGGCCAGCGCGCCAAATCGAAAACTGAGTGACCCCAGGCTCCAAATCGGAGGCTTAGCCACCCCGGCCTCCAGATTGGAGGCTGATCGACCCTGGCCTCCAAATCGGACCCAGCGTGGACCCGCTCAAGAAATCGGACCCAGAGGGGCTCAGTTCACCAAATCAGACCCAGAGTGGCCCCGCCCAGCAAATCGGACCCAGAGTAGCCCCGCCCACCAAATCGGACCCTGAGAGGTCCCGCCCAGCAAATTGGACCCAGAGTGGTCCCGCCCACCAAATCGGACCCAGAGTGGTCCCGCCCACCAAATCAGACCCTAAGGGGCCCGACCCACAAAATCGGACCCTGAGGGGCCCCTGCCACAAAATCAGACCCTGAGGGGCCCAACAAAATCGGACCCTGAGGGGCCCCGCCCACCAAATCGGAACCTGAGTAGCCCCGCCCAACAAAACAGACCCAGAGTGGCTCCACCCACCAAATCGGACCCAGAGTGGCCCCACCCACAAAATCGGATCCAGAGTGGCCCCACCCACAAGATTGGACCCTGAGGGGCCCCGGCCACAAAATCGGACCCTGAGGGGCCCCACCCACAAAATCAGACCCTGAGGGGATCCGGCCACAAAATCAGACCCTGAGGGGCCCCACCCACAAAATCGGACCCTGAGTAGACCAGGCCACAAAATCAGACCCTGAGGGGCCCCAACCACAAAATCGGACCCTGAGGGGCCCCGGCCACAAAATCGGACCCTGAGGGGCCCCACCCACAAAATCGGACCCTGAGGGGCCCCGGCCACAAAATTGGACCCTGAGAGACCCCGGCCACAAAATCAAACCCAGAGGGGCCCCACCCACAAAATTGGACCCTGGGGGCCCCGCCCACCAAAACAGACCCTGAGGGGCCCCACCCACAAAATCGGACCCTGAGGGGCCCCGCCCTCAAAATCGGACCCTGAGTAGACCCGGCCACAAAATCAGACCCTGAGGGGCCCCAACCACAAAATCGGACCCTGAGGGGCCCCGGCCACAAAATCGGACCCTGAGGGGCCCCACCCTCAAAATCGGATCCAGAGGGGCCCCACCCTCAAAATCGGATCCAGAGGGGCCCAACCAACAAAAACGGACCCTGAGGGGCCCCAGCCACAAAATCGGACCCTGAGGGGCCCCGGCCACAAAATCGGACCCTGAGCGGCCCAACCACAAAATCGGACCCTGAGGGGCCCCGGCCACAAAATCGGACCCTGAGGGGCCCCGGCCACAAAATCGGACCCTGAGGGGCCCCAGCCACAAAATCGGACCCTGAGGGGCCCCAGCCACAAAATCGGACCCTGAGGGGCCCCAACCACGAAACCGGACCCTGAGGGGCCCCAACCACGAAACCGGACCCTGAGGGGCCCCAACCACAAAACCGGACCCTGAGGGGCCCCAACCACAAAATCAGACCCTGAGGGGCCCCGGCCACAAAATCGGACCCTAGAGACCCCGGCCACAAAATCAAACCCAGAGGGGCCCCACCCACAAAATTGGACCCTGAGGGGCCCCGCCCACAAAATCGGACCCTGAGGGGCCCCGCCCTCAAAATCGGACCCTGAGAGGCCCCGCCCACCAAATCGGACCCTGAGGGGCCCCGCCCACCAAATCGGACTCTGAGGGGCCCCACCCACAAAATCGGACCCTGAGGGCCCCCAACCACAAAATCGGACCCTAAGGGGCCCCGGCCACAAAATCGGACCCTGAGAGACCCCAGCCACAAAATCGAACCCAGAGGGGCCCCGCCCACCAAATCGGACCCTCAGGGGCCCGTCCACAAAATCGGACGTGAGGGGCCCCGCCCTCAAAATCGGACCCTGAGAGGCCCCGCCCTCCAAATCGGACCCTGAGGGGCCCCGCCAACCAAATCGGACTCTGAGGGGCCCCACCCACAAAATCGGACCCTGAGGGCCGCAACCACAAAATAGGACCCTAAGGGGCCTTGCCCTCAAAATCAGACCCTGAGTAGACCCGGCCACAAAATCAAACCCTGAGGGGCCTCAACCACAAAATCGGACCCTGAGGGGCCCCGGCCACAAAATCGGACCCTGAGGGGCCCCACCCTCAAAATCGGATCCTGAGGGGCCCAACCAACAAAATCGGACCCTGAGGGGCCCCGGCCACAAAATCGGACCCTGAGGGGCCCCAGCCACAAAATCAGACCCTGAGGGGCCCCGGCCACGAAATCGGACCCTGAGGGGCGCCGGCCACGAAATCGGACCCTGAGGGGCCCCAACCACAAAATCAGACCCTGAGGGGCCCCACCCATAAAATCGGACCCTGAGGGGACCCACCCACAAAATCGGACCCTGAGGGGCCACACCCACAAAATCGGACCCTGAGAGGCCACACCCATAAAATCAGACCCTGAGGGGCCCCACCCACAAAATTGGACCCTGACGAATCCCGGCCACTAATTCAAATCCTGAGGAGCCCAGGCCACCGAATCGGATCCTGAGGGTCCCCACCCACCAAATCAGACCCTGAAGCCAAAGTGGCCCCTGGAAGGCACCCACATTTAAAACGGATCCTGAGTTGAAAGTCTTGCAGGGGCATCAGCCAAGTCTCTCTTAAAGGGGCAGCCCAGGCACCATTTCAAACCACTATCTGTACTTCCTTCAGGAAATACACATCTAGTATTATTATTACTATTCAGTTGATTTCCGCAATTAATGCGGCCCGAACCGCTGCACACACAGACTCCGTTGAGGTGTCGTTTCGAAGCCAGCATCCACGAGAGGTGTGCTAAGTATTTTTCGTGTCGATCGGATTTGTAGTTTTTGCGCAATTTGCATTTGAAAAACATTTTCCTCAATGCATTTCAATGGGAAAATGTTGCCATAAAGAAAACATGGGACAGTCGTGGGGTGGCAGTTAAGCTCATTGATATGCGCAGGCTCACCCAGTTACTATGCCAACGCCTACGAACATCACATGACCTCTCTAGGACAGAGTACCTGGTAGATAATTTCAGCTCTTAAAGCGAAACCCACAGCATAAGTGCAAATCTAGCTTCATCACATGACGCATGCCCCTGAGAGAGAATGTGCGCCAAAGTGGATTTAGAAGCCCAGTGCGCCAAACTGGCTCTTAAAGGACCGACACGCCAAAGTGATTCTTAAAGGGACGGCGCACCGAAATGAGTCTTAAAGGGCTGGGGCGCCAAATCGAAAGCTGAGTGACCCCAGGCTCCAAATTGGAGGCTGAGCCACCCTGCTCTCCAAATCGGACCCAGCGTGGACCCGCTCAAAAAAATCAGACCCTGAGTGGCCCTGCCCACCAAAACGGACCCAGAGTGGCACAGCCCACCAAATCGGACCCTGAGTGGCCCCGCCCACCTAATCAGACTCAGAGTGTCCCCACCCACCAAATTGGACCCTGAGGAGCACCGCCCACCAAATCAGACCCAGAGTGGCCCCGCCCACCAAATCGGACCCTGAGGAGCACCCCCCACCAAATTGGACCCAGAGGGGCCCCGACCACTAAATCGGACCCTGAGGGGCCCCGCCCACCAAATCGGACCCTGAGGGGCACCGCCCACTAAATCGGACCCTGAGGGGCACCGCCCACTAAATCGGACCTTGAGGGGCCACACCCACAAAATGAGACCCTGAGGGATCCCGGCCAGCAATTCAAGCCCTGAGGAGCCCAGGCCACCGAATCGGTTCCTGAGGGTCCCCACCCATCAAATCAGACCCTGAGGCCAAAGTGGCCCCTGAGAGGCACCCACAGTTAAAACGGATGCTGAGTTGAAAGTCTTGCAGGGGAAGCAGGCAAGTCTCTCTTAAAGGGGCAGCCCGGGCACCATTTCAAACCACTATGTACTTCCTTCAGGAAATACACATCTAGTATTAATGTTGTAATCCAAACGCTGCTAACTTTTTCTTTTTATTGGGTTGATTTCCGCAATTAATGCGGCCCGAACCGCTACACGCACAGACTCCGTTGAGGTGTTGTTTCGAAGCCAGCGTCCACAAGAGGTGTGCTAAGTATTTTTCGTGTCGATCGGATTTGTAGTTTTTGCGCAATTTGCGTTTGAAAATTTTTTTTCCCGTCATTGGAATGCATGTCTCAATGCTTTTCAATGGGCAACTTAAAACGTACCCTGAGGCAATTCAAATGGCAGTAAAGCTCATTGCTATGCGCAGGCACACCCATTTACTATGCCAACGCGTACGAACATCACATGACCCCCCAGGACAGAGCTTCTGCCACATAATATCAGCTCTTAAAGCGAAACCCACAGCACAAATGCAAATCTAGCCTCATCACATGACGCATGCCCCTGAGAGAGAATGTGCGCCAAAGTGGATTTAGAAGCAAAGTGAGCCACCCTGTCTCTAAAACGGCCGACGCGGCAAAGTGATTCTTAAAGGGCCAGCGTGCCAAATCGAAAACTGAGTGACCCCAGGCTCCAAATCGGAGGCTTAGCCACCTCGGCCTCCAAATTGGAGGCTGATCGACCCTGGCCTCCAAATCGGACCCAGCGTGGCCCCGCTCAAGAAATCAGACCCAGAGGGGCTCCGCTCACCAAATCAGACCCAGAGTGGCCCCGCCCAGCAAATCTGACCCAGAGTAACCCCGCCCACCAAATCGGCCCCTGAGGGGCCCCGCCCACCAAATCGGCACCTGAGTGGCCCCGCCCACCAAACCGGCCCACGAGTGGCCCCGCCCACCATATCGGGCTCCGAGTGGCCCCGCCCACCATATCGGGCCCCGAGTGGCCCCACCCACCAAATCGGCTTCCGAGTGGCCCCGCCTACCAAATCCACCCCCGAATGGCCCCGCCCACCAAATTGACCCCCCGAGTGGCCCCACCCACCAAATCGGCTCCCGAGTGGCCCGCCCACCAAATCGGCCCCCGAGTGGCCCCGCCCACCAAATTGGACCCAGAGTGGTCCCGCCCACCAAAACGGACCCAGAGTGGTCACGCCCACCAAATTTGACCCAGAGGGGCTCTGCCCACAAAATCAGACCCTAAGAGGCCCCACCCACAAAATCAGACCCTGAGGGGCCCCAACAAAATCATACCCTGAGGGGCCCCAACAAAATTAGACCCTGAGGGGCCTTGGCCACAAAATCGGACCCTGATGGGCCCCAGTCACAAAATCGGACCCTGAGGGGCCCCGGCCACAAAATCGGACCCTGGGGGGCTCCAACCACAAAATCGGACCCTGAGGGGCCCCACCCACAAAATCGGACCCTGAGGGGCCCCGGCCAGAAAATCAGACCCTGAGGGTCCCCACCTACCAAATCAGACCGAGAGTGGCCCCACCCACAAAATGGAACCTGAGGGGCCCCACCCACAAAATTTGACCCTGAGGGGCCCCGGCCACAAAATCGGACCCTGAGGGGCCCCACCCACAAAATTAGACCCTGAGGGGATCCGGCCACAAAATCATACCCTGAGGGGCCCCGGCCACAAAATCGGACCCTGAGGGGCCACACCCACAAAATCGGACCCTGAGGGGCCCCGGCCACAAAGTCGGACCCTGAGGGGACCCAACCACCAAATCAGTCCCTGAGGGGCCCCACCCAAAAAATTGGACCCAGAGGCCAAAGTGGCCCCTGAGAGGCACCCACAGTTAAAACGGATCCTGAGTTGAAAGTCTTGCAGGGGCAGCAGGCAAGTCTCTTAAAGGAGCAGCCCATTCACCATTTCAAACCACTATCTGTACTTCCTTCAGGAAATACACATCTAGTATTATTATTACTATTCAGTTGATTTCCGCAATTAATGCGGCCCGAACCGCTATACGCACAGACTCCGTTGAGGCCTCGTTTCGAAGACAGCGTCCACGAGTGGTGTGCTAAGTATTTTTCATGTAGATCGGATTTGTAGTTTTTGCGCAATTTGCGTTTGAAAAAACATTTTCCTCAATGCATTTCAATGGGAAAATGTTGCCATAGGGAAAACATGGGACAGTCGTGAGGTGGCAGTTAAGCTCACCCAGTTACTATGCCAAAGCCTACGAACTTCACATGACCTCTCTAGGACAGCGTTTCTGGCAGATAATTTCAGCTCTTAAAGTGAAACCAACAGCATAAATGCAAATCTAGCTTCATCACATGACGCATGCCACTGAGAGAGAATTTGCGCCAAAGTGGATTTAGAAGCCCAGTGAGCCAAACTTGCTCTTAAAGGGCCGACGCGCCAAATCGAAAGCTGAGTGACCCCATGCTCCAAATCGGAGACTGATTCACCCTGGCCTCCAAATCGGAGGCTGATCCACCCTGGCCTCCAAATCGGACCCAGCGTGGCCCCGCTAAAAAAAATCAGACCCTGAGTGGCCCCGCCCACCAAATTGGAACCTGAAGGGCCCCGCCCACCAAATTGGACCCTGAAGGGCCCCGCCCACCAAAACGGACCCAGAGTGGCACAGCCCACCAAATCGGACCCTGATGGGCCCCACCCACCAAATCAGACTCAGTGTCCCCACCCACAAAATCGGACCCTGAGGGGCCCTACCCACAAAATCGGACCCTGGGGGGCCCCACCCACAAAATCGGACCCTGAGGGGCCCCGCTGACCAAATCGAACTCTATGGGGCCCCACTCACCAAATCGGACCCCGAGTGGCCCCGCCCACCAAATCGGACCCTGAGGGGCCCCGCCCACCATTCGGACCCTGAGGGGCCCCGCTCACCAAATCGGACCCTGAGGTGCCCCGGCCACAAAATCGGACCCTGAGGGGCCCCACCCACAAAATCAGGCCCTGAGGGGCCCCACCCACAAAATCAGACCCTGAGGCCAAAGTGGCCCCTGAGAGGCACCCACAGTTAAAACGGATCCTGAGTTGAAAGTCTTGCAGGGGCAGCAGGCAAGTCTCTCTTAAAGGGGCAGCCCGGGCACCATTTCAAACCACTATCTGTACTTCCTTCAGGAAATACACATCTAGTTCTTATTATTATTCAGTTGATTTCCGCAATTAATGCGGCCCGAACCGCTACACGCACAGACTCCATTGAGGCATCATTTTGAAACCAGCGTCCACGAGTGGTGTGCTAAGTATTTTTCGTGTCGATTGGATTTGTAGTTTTTGCGGTATTTGCGTTTCAAAATTTATTTTCCCGTCATTGGAATGCATTGTATTCCATAGGAATACATGGGGCAGTCGTGAGGCGATTCAAATTTGAGGACCAGTTGCGGCAGTTAAGCTCATTGATATGCGCAGGCAGACCCAGTTACTATGCCAACGCCTAAAAACTTTACATGACCCCCCAGGACACAGTTTCTGCCAGATAATAGCAGCTCTTAAAGCGAAACCCAAAGCACAAATGCAAATCTAGCTTCATCATGACGCATGCCCCTGAGAGAGAATGTGCGTCAAAGTGGATATAGAAGCCCAATGCGCCAAACTAGCTCTTAAAAAGCCGACGCGCCAAAGTGATTCTTACAGGGCCAGCGCACCAAAAAGAGTCTTAAAGGGCCGGCGCGCCAAATCGAAAGCTGATTGACCCCGGCCTCCAAATCATAGGCTGAGCCACCCTGGCCTCCAAATCGGAGGCTGATCGACCCTGGCCTTCAAATCGGAGGCTGAGCCACCCCGGCCTTCAAATCGGAGGCTGAGCCACCCGGGCCTCCAAATCGGAGGCTGAGCCACCCGGGCCTCCAAATCGGAGGCTGAGCCACCCGGGCCTCCAAATCGGAGGCTGAGCCACCCCGGCCTCCAAATCGGAGGCTGAGCCACCCCGGTCTCCAAATCGGAGGCTGAGCCACCCCGGCCTCCAAATCGGAGGCTGAGCCACCCGGGCCTCCAAATCGGAGGCTGAGCCACCCCGGCCTCCAAATCGGAGGCTGAGCCACCCCGGCCTCCAAATCAGAGGCTGAGCCACCCCGGCCTCCAAATCGGAGGCTGAGCCACCCCGGCCTCCAAATCGGAGGCTGATCGACCCCGCCGACCAATTTGGACCCAGAGTGGCCCCACCCACCAAATGGGACCCTATGGGGCCCCATCCACCAATCAGACCCAGATTGGCCCCGCCCACGAAATCAGACCCAGACAAATCGGACCTAGAGTGGCCCCTCCCACCAAATTGGACTCTGTGGGGCCCAGCCCACCAAATCGGACCCAGAGTGGCCCCGCCCACCAAATTGGACACCAAATCGGAGGCTGATCGACCCCGGCCTCCAAATCGGAGGCTGATCGACCCCGGCCTCCAAATCGGAGGCTGATCGACCCCTGCCTCCAAATCGGACCCTGAGGGGCCCCGCCCACCGAATTGGACCCTGAGGGGCCCCGCGCACCAAATCGGACCCTGAGTGGCTCTGCGCACCAAATTGGACCCAGAGTGGCCCTGCGCACCAAATCGGACCCAGAGTGGCCCCGCCCACCAAATCGGACTCTGAGGGGCCCCATCCACCGAATAGGACCAAGAGTGGCCCCGCCCACCAAATCGGACCCAGAGTGACCCCGCCCACCAAATCGGACCCAGAGTGGCCCCGCCCACCAAATCAGACCCTGAGGAGCCCCACCCACCAAATCAGACCCTGAGGGGCCCCACAGACCAAAGTGGCCCCTGAGAGGCACCCACAGTTAAAATGGATCCTGAGTTGAAAGTCTTGCAGGGGCAGCAGGCAAGTCTCTCTTAAAGGGGCAGCCCGGGCACCATTTCAAAGCACTATCTGTACTTCCTTCAGGAAATACACATCTAGTTATTCTTGTCATCCGAGAAAATTAGATATCATTCCGTTCATCCGCTGATCAAACTCTGGTGTGATTAGCATATTCAACCCGATTTTATCAGATAAGAGAAAATTGGTTGTGTGACCCCCGACTTTGGTGGATATACGTATGTTATTTATAAGGCATTTCTCACCTGCTTTCAGGGAAGATGCTCAGTGTGTATTGTCAGTGGCCCACCACCAACGTCATTATCAACAGATATCGAATGGACCTCTGTGCCCTATTCCACCGCACCAACACATTTTGGATGAAGTTGAGTTACAGAAGCGATAGAGAAGCAGTTTTCAATTGCAGCTAAAGAGTTAGTTGCCAGAGGCAGAGTTTTACTGGACTCTGTGTTGAAAACTTGGAGTGCAGGGGGTGTACTATTATATCAGTTGTACAGTAGAGAAGTGCAGCTCTGCTGTAAGATACTGTAAATCTTATTTATTTTAGTATATAGTAGATAGTATTGTTATGAATTCCTCTCCATTAAGAAGCAGGAGCAATTTTGGTGATAGTTCAGTGTTAGTGATGAGCGAACGTGCTGGGATAAGGTGTTATCTGTGCATACGTGGGTGGTTATAGAATGTCTGGCATGCTTGAATAATATGTTCGAGTCCCCGTGGCTGCATGTCTCGAGGCTGTTGGGCAATCTTTGCATGTGTTGCGCCTATCAAACAGCCGAGAAACATGCAGCTACAGGGGATTCAAACATATTTTTAGAGCATGCCAAAGTCACTCAGTTAGGATCTGAGCATGCTCGGATAATGTCTTATCTCAGCACGTTCGCTCATCACTTTTTGGTGCCGATATGGGAAATTCACAGTCCCTGTACCTGAATACTTCAGGTACTTACAGAAGATCAGAGAACATTTCTGTTTGTGTTTTAAAGGGGTAATCTCATATTTAAAAGTTATTCCGCATCCCATATAGGATAGGGGATAACTTCCCGACTGCCGGTGGTCCGAACACTTGGACACCCACCGCCGTTCAGAGTAACTTCTTTTTACCTACTGTATGTGTGCATAACTACAAGAATTCAGCTGGAAAATAAATCTTCTGGAATCTTCATACGTGTCTCTGCAGTGGAGTTCAAGCTATCTGATGATATTTCTACGTGTGAGTACTGGCTCATACTGAGGCAGCCTAGAAACGGTGTCTCAAGCACCCTACACTTGCAGCATAGTTATGGAGTCAGAAGAACACCTTAAAAAACCTTACAAGTTTGAAATCACCGTAATCATACTGAACTGGAGAATTCTATTACTAGGTTCATTTTTACTGCAAAGTGAAAGCTGTAAAATCAAAACACCAAAAAATTGAAAAATTGTGGGGTTGTTTTACTTGCTTGGAATTTTCCTCCATTTTTCAGTGCTTTATATGGTAAATGAATGGTGTCGTTAAAACTACAACTTGTCCTGCAAAAAACAAGCCCTCATGCGACTAAGGATCCAAAAAAAATTTAAAAAAGTTCTAGCTTTTGAAAGAAGGGAAAAGGGGAAAAAAAAACCCAAAATGTCTGGGTCACAAAAACAATAAATAAAATGTATAAATAAACAAATTACTAAATGACTAAAGTGCATAGCACAAAGTACACTGTGTTACCAAGGTTTTGTCTCTCAGACAATTTTGAGTGTTCCTGATAGATTTTTTCATGCTGATTTCATAAATGACTTCAGATTTTCCTATCATTTAAGGTTTTTGAGAAATGATACGGAACATTATAATATTCTGTTATAATTCTAAAAACTCATATATGAACTTTTTCTGAAACAGTATATTCTGAATTTTCCACTGAAATAACATAAATTGCTGATCTTCACATATGCAAGCACTTAATATGTGAATTCCGTGCAGGCGCATTGAATCATTCGGCTGACCGTGTACGGAGCATACCACATCTCCAGGGCAGGGGAGGAATCAAAAACAATACTGACATACTTAGAGCATAGCTGAATGGATCACGACCTTCAATGCCGTTCGCTGTCCCAAAGATATAGAGAGAGCAGAGAGATCATGTAACAGATTGCTACTTCTGCCTTACAAATGTAACAGGATATTCAGCAAGGAACAAGAAATCAATAGAATATCCTAATCATCCTTTAGCCATAAGACTAGTGCCACACGATGAAAGTCTTCGTGTTCCAAAGCCCCCCAAAGTATGGAAAATGGAGGACGGCGACGAAGATGAACTAACAATGTCAGTGGTAAATGAAACTGCTGCAGACCCAGACTTTGAGCCTTCTACATCTAATCCACATCTGTTCAGTCAAGCTGATCAGAGTTACTTGGTCAGAGATTTGAAATTGTCAAAGAGGCAGGCAGAATTATTGGGATCAAGGCTACAAGAACGGAATCTCTTATTACCAGGAACAAGAATTTCTGTTTTTCTCAGTTGTCAAGAAGACCTTAATCAATTTTTCAACCATGTCGACAGTTTAACCTTTTGCAACAATGTCTTGGGGTTGTTTGGTGCTCTTGGATGCGAACATGACCCGAAAGAATGGCGACTGTTTATTGACTCGTCAGTTTTAAGTCTGAAGGCTGTTTTACTACACAACAGAAATATCTATTCTTCTATACCTATTAGACATGAAAGAAACGTATGAGGACATGGAGTTACTGTTGACCCACATTAATTATAGAAATTATAACTGGAACATATGTGGTGACCTAAAAGTTGTTGCACTTCTTCTTGGACTGCAGCTTGGATATACCAAGTATTGTTTTATTTGTGAGTGGGACAGTCGTGCACGAGAAATGCACTATTTCAGAAAGGACTGGCCACTCCTCGAAAACCTGTTTGCTGGACAGAACAATGTTAAACATAATCCTCTCCTTGATCCAGCAAAGATATTTCTCCCTCCTTTGCATATTATGAAGAATTTTGTCAAAGCAATGAACAAAGAATCGGAAACCTTTTTCTTATTTGCGACAGAAATTCCGAAGAATAAGTGATGCAAAAGGATAAAGAAGGTATTTTTTATTGGCCATAGATCAGAAATATAATGAATGACAGTAGCTTTGATGGTATTTTGCAAGGTGCTGAACAAGTGGCATGGAGAGACTTTAAAGATGTAACCTTCAACTTCCTTGGCATGTTGTCCAAAGTTCGGTGCCCTGCTGGGCACCGAACTTTGGACAACATGCTCACAGCATATCATTTGATGAAATGCAATATGTCATTAAAAATGAATTTTCTACATTCTCACTTTGACTTTTTTCCAGCCAATCTTGGTGCCGTTAGCAATGAACACTGTGAAAGATTTCACCAAGACATTGAGCTGATAAAGAAAAGGTACCCGGTAATGTGGAGTACGTCAATGCTGGCTGACTGTTGCTGGAATCTTATTCTAGAAGCATCGGACACTGATTATAAATAAAAGTCGTCTGCAAAACACTTTTGAACAATTGCTTTTGCTACTGACATCGATGCACATGTATGTAGTGACTCGAACATCATAATGTAGACTATAAACTTGTTTATTAACCCCTTACTGCCAGCTGACAATAGTAGGTCAGCTGGCAGTATCTCCCGCTTTGAGATGGGCTGCGGCGGTGAGCCCACCTCAAAGCCGCGACATGTCAGCTGTTTTTAACAGCTGACATGTGCCCGCAATAGGCGCGAGCGGAATCCCGATCCACTCGCGCCTATTAAGTAGTTAAATGCCGCTGTCAGACTCTGAGAGCGGGCATTTAAATGCACTTCCGGACGCCGGTCCAGAAATATGCGCAGCGACGACTCCCGTCACATTATCGGGGGTCATCGCTGCGTTGCCATCTGCTGCATAGAGGTGAGCTGAGCATCCCCTCTATGTAGCAGAGCCGATCGCGCTATGGCAGCTTCTAGCCTCCTATGGAAGCATGCCAAAAGTAAAAAAAAAAAAGTGTTTAAAAATATAAAAAAATGAAAACACATAAAAGTTCAAATCACCCCCCTTTCGCCCCAATCAAAATAAAACAAAAAAAAAATCAAGCCTACACTTATTAGGTATTGCCTAGTTCAGAATCGGCCTATCAATAAAAAAAAAAATTAACCTGATCACTAAACAGCATAGCGATAAAAAAATCAAAACGCCAGAATTACCTTTTTTTGATCGCCGCGACATTGCAATAACGGGCAATCAAAAGAACGTATCTGCACAAAAGTGGTATCATTAAAAATGTCAGCTCTGCATGAATAAAGAAGCCCGCACCCAACCCGAGATCACGAAAAATGGAGATGCTACGGGTCTCGGAAAATTGAGCAATTTTTTTTGTAGCAAACTTTGGAATTTTTTTTCACCACTTAGATAAAGCGAGGTGGAACGGATTGATCAGAGCACGTCACTGCCTCCATGTAATTTGTGGCAGCTGGGAGAAGCCAGCCTGTTCCCATGGGCCATTATTCCTGCAGAATGAATGTAACCCTCCGTGAAATCTAGGCTACAAGGACTTACTGTGGTTCTGACAAACAAATGAGGTCCAACTAGCTACTAGATTGGGGGTGTTAAAAAAGTGGTCACGTAGCGTAGGACATGTCACAAGATCATTTTCATTGGATTTCCCCCTTTAAATGTTAAAACCCCTCAAACCAACTTTACATTAGAAGGAACTATAGTAATATTTAGACTGAATCAATAAAGACTTACTTAAAATAGCGTTAAATATTTACATATCATGCGAGGAAATAACACAGCAGACAGAATGCCAAGAAAAAACAACTGTGATTTATGGCAAATAAAGAGAAGTAAGATTTCGCAAGAGACGCTTCGGCCACTTTCACAAATGAGACGCTTCTCTATATGACAGCCTGGCTGTGCCGCTGGCAAGTAAAGAACGACAGCTGGCAACAAGGAATTTGGTGGGTCTGGTGGGCAAGCAAATCCAGTGTTTATTCAGCGCTGCCATCTGTGAAGGACCAAAAGTATAACCAATGTCTAAAATACTATTCCACCAAGCTAACATCATTGAAGTATTTAGCAATATGCTCCCATTGTACAAGACATCGGTTTTCAGGATGGACAATAGATACATATTTGATGATTTTATGGAGGGGAATCCATATTTCAAGACTTTTTTTTCTGAAAGAGAACAACTAATAGGAGTAAAGATATGCAGGGGTGTAACTACAATAACTGCAGGGGTTGTCATCACACCCTGGCCCTGGAGCCTAGGCTTGGGTTTCCAGAATCGAGCATCTCCATTCAGCCTTACATCACCAAGCACAATGCCAAGCATTAGATGGAGTGGGGTAAAGCTACCACCACTGCACTCTGGAGCAGTGGAAACATGTTCTGTGGAGTGACAGATCACACTGATATCTGAGGGGGTTTTTTTCAGGTGCCACCTGCTTGACTACTTTGTGAGTAGGAGGAGGGATGATGCCATCAGGTTGTTTTTTTTTAGAGGTTGGACAAGACTTTTAGGGAAATCCTAACTCTTATGAATACCACAACATTTTGGATAATTTGTGGATGTAGGTATGGGACAGCCCTTTTCTGTCCCCCATGACTGGCCCCAATGCACAAAGCAAGGTTTAAAAAGGCATGGTTGGGGAGTTTGGTGTGGAAGAACATGACCTGGACCTCAACCTCATCTAACACCTTTGGGATGCACAAGAATGGATGTTGTGAGCCAACATCAGTGTCTGACCCCACAAATGTTCTGGTTGAATGGACAAAAATTCCCAAAGACTCCTCCAAAGTCTTGTAGAAAGTTCCCCCCCCCCTAAAAAATAGAAATGGTTATAACTGCAAAGTGGAGACCAAGTCCATATAACTGTCTGTAAATGAAGAACGGATCATAAAAGCTCCTTGACGTGTAATGTGTCAGATGTCCTAATACTTTTGTCCATGTAAGGGCATTGTGTAGCTGTATTATGTCCATGAGCATGAGTCCTGACCTGACTAGTTTTGCACTTTGTGTAACATTCCAGCGTCCATAGGAAAAAAAAATGGCTGCATGCAACAATTTCTTATTCGGTTCCGATCACGAAAATTAAAACCTGTGACCGGACTGATTGATTTGATCTTTGAGCCTTCTATAGTGCACTCTACCTCTTCTTGGAATACAACCCCCAGACTCGTTTTCTGGCGCACAGTTCCAGCTTCCCTAGCTTGCAGTGTATAATAGTAAGGCCATTCTCCCTCGTTATTCCGGGTAACAATTGATCATTTCTTACTGTTTCTGCTGATTTGCAGTCTTTCCCACAACCCTATTTCCTTCCTCGTACGAGTGTATTAATGCCATGTTGTCCCCAGAGGCTGCTCAGGAGTTGACCTACTCACATGATGTCTGTTTGTACAAAGATTTCTCCCTCACGAGGTAAATGGAATTGTGGATATATAAAGTCCCCATTTATGCCTGTGAAGTTGGAGATTATGGTCAGATGATCTACATAAAGGCCCAGATGTGCGTTCATAACTATTAAAGGGGCAGACTGCCATAACATGAATGACAGAATAAAACTTAAAACTTTTTTTTTTTTTACTTTTTAAAATCTCGCACTGCGCTTGGACATAACGAGGCATCACTGATAGATCTGTTCATTAGTTAACAATAGTGTAATTGCATTTTTTTCATCATAGGAAATTAAGGCGTACCGCTAGGATATGACCTCAAGTTCGGTTCTCCAGTTCCTCAAATGAATGAATGACCTGCACCGCCAGCCTTAAGATAAGTCATCAGTATCAGTCTCCTGGCATCCCTCCGGTCAATCTACTGGAAGTGAACAGTGAGCAAAGCTAGAACCCCACAGCACTGGACACTATGTAGTGGCCGTTCTCAGGTACTGCAGGTCAGCTCCCATACAGTTCAATAGGAGCCGAGTACCCAAGAACGGCTGCTACACAGTGCACTGGTATTCTGGCTTTGTACGTTGCTTACTTCTGTCTTCCTTGGGACACGGTAACAGCTTATCGGCAGGGCCGGCCCGAACGTATAGGCGAACTAGGCGGCCGCCTATACGCCTTTAGAAAAAATTATAAAAAATCTTTTCAAAAGGCAAAAAGTTTTAGGGATGGAAAGAAAAGTGTACATATTTAAGGGCAAATATGACACAAGAGAGGTTGGTTGGGTTGGCAACAATTTCGATAGAATCTGAAGTTGCTAAACAAATTAATCTCGATGACTTAGTGTCATCCTTTTAAAAAAAAAAAGGCAAGGAAACAAAAATTTTAATTAGCTATGGTCGTTTTTGTTTTGTGTTATTGATTACTTTGTATATATTTGTCCTATACAACTTCTCAGAAGATTAAAGAGTTAGGAGAGAGTTAATTAATCATTGTTGTTGTGGTTTATTTTGCTCCTAAATTTATATCCCAAGTTTTCATCTACTGCCAAGAATAGTAGGGGCGCAACAAAATAGTTTCGCCTAGGGCGCCGTAATCTCTCGGGCCGGCTCTGCTTATCGGTGGGAGTGCCTGATATCGAATCCCCGTTGATCAAATATTAAAGACTTATCCTAGGGAAAGGCAATTAATACAACCCCTTTAAGTGACTGGAGCGGAGTTGTAGTTAAGAAAAGAAAATCGGATGGGGCCGCTGCACTTTACCTATCACTGAGATCCTTTTGTTCTTGGGTGCACTTGAAGCAGGACTTTTTTGGGGTGTAAGTTATCACTTTGGGGTATATGTATTATCCACTGGATATGCTATATAAATATATATAATAGATGTTGGCCCATCATTTGCTGTCTAGGACTGGAGAGATGACCGCACTTGTGTTGCTCTCATTTATATGTGAGTTCTGAAAATTGCCCGGTACGTACACTAAGCAAATGAATGGAAAGAGCTGCACATTCACAGATGCTTCTCCGCTGACAAGATGGTGGGATGTCATGTTCATACGTCATAAGTGTTTGATATGGGATAGCAGTTTTAATTTCAAGTGTACAGAAAGTATATTTTTTATTATGAGGGTATTAAGGTGTTAGCTTTAGGCAGCTATTTTTTTTTAGAAGAGCAGCCTATTGGTAAGGTGATCACAAGGCGTCCTTCCGTTAGGACCTCCAACACTCAGCTGTAATCTGCGAGGAGAGCCCGGTAGCAAGTCTTCAAATGAAGCCATACGAGGCTATCACTGAAATCTATGAGCTGTCTGTGTGTGATCCTCCAAAACTGAAAGATATTCCTGGAAGACTTGCAGGCTGCCTGGCACCTCTGCAGCGTACATCACTCGAGAGATTAAGGGTGTGTGCACACGTTGCGGATTCTGCTGCGTTGTACAGTACCATTAAAGTCTATGAGAAATGGAAAACGCATGTCAATTCTTGGTGCGGATTTATTATAGGATTCCACAGGTGTCAAAACGCAGGGGAAATCCGCACAAAATCTACACTAAATCCGCAGGTAAAACGCAGGTCATTTTACCTGCAGATTTACCTGCGGATTTAGCCAAATCCGCTTGGAAAAATCCACAGGGTAATCTGCAACGTGTGCACATGCTCTCAGTATTACATGGTAGCCAATTGGATTAATAGCTGTGCATGTAGCAAGTCAATGACTATAGACCAAAGTCATCAACCTACGCCTACCCCAAAAAATTGTTAAGGACTACTTAGCAAAAATCACACATGGACCAATATTTTTACGGACATAAGTTCTGCCCCTTTATAGAGGCCACACCTCCTTGTCATGCCCTCAAAACGCCACAAAAGAAGAGCTGATATACAAACCTTAAGGGGCTTTCTACTGTAGGGAAAGTGGATCTCCACCACTGCCCATGCCTTGGTGTGTTGACTGCACTGGTGACGACACATCAACAAAGCACATGACCGCTGCAGCCAATCACTGATCTTAGCGGCTTGTGTTGTCTACCTATGCTCTTTACAAGGGGGTGTGGCTCACAGGGTAGTAATGCTGAGCACCCTAATGACACGCCCCAGAGGATCCTGTGAGCATAAAATATAGCTCTGGATACAAAAATCCATAGATATGGACCGAATGGTGAATTAAAAAAAAAAAAATTAAAAAAGGGGAAAAAAATCCTCAAGGGGAGCAGTGGGAATAAAATAAGAACAAAAACTGTTCACTTTTGACCTGACGACAGAACTGCTTTTGAAGAGTGAGTGGAATAGTTGAGATGTGTGTGCGGGCAGCATGCACCATCTAGTAAATCTATACAGACTGCGCCCACAGGCCATCCCCCATGCCCCACATACTGACAGCCCATGTCCACTCCATGCCCCATATAGTGGCAGTCTGTCAGTCAGACAGTCTGTCTTTTCTTCTCATGTTCTAGTGAAGCTCTGAACCCCCTTACACGCGTAACATGTGGTCTGTTGTGCTGCAGACTGCAATCAGTGACAGCACACCCATCTCTACTATTCTGGACTCCTCAATACTTGGCTGGTGGAGTAGTTGATAAAATGTGTGTGTATGTTTAGTCTTGAGTAAAAAGCCCTTGCACCAATTTAAAAAATTCACACACCTCTTTTTCCGCTGAGCACTATCGACGGCAGAGCAAAAATACCTGTGAAGGATGGTTAGCAACTCAGCTATAGACCGGCTCTGCTCTGTTCTTACCCACAGAGGGAGGATCCCACCAACGATGTCCTTTTACCCTACGGGAAACCCCCTTTAAGCATCAATATTCTTTATACATGGAGGTTTTCTTAGAAATTAAGATGAAAATGACCTAATTTACCATCTTATCTTAAGCTTTGATTAGCACTCAGGTTTCTATGCTAGGTGAGTAAAAGCATCCCATATGGGCTATTCCGCAGCCCCGGCACCCACGGTGTAGCCTCACTGTGTCAGATTGCAGTAAAAAAAAAACTGAATTATAATAAGGTGCAGCGAAGAGGAAGTTTGTCGTCATCTGTAGTTTGAACAGGAAATGAACTACTTGCTTGATTTTAGAGGAACTTACATTTTTGGCTTTAACAGACTAACAGCCGTAACTCAGGTCAGTGAGAATTTACATTAATGTTTCTACTGAAAATATCAATCCCTTATTTATCCTGTAAGGTAAGATGCTGTATAACCGGTGATGTTTCTTTTTAGCTCGAAGTGATTTATGTCTTCTACACATGGAGAAAACACTACTGACTCAAAGCTATCACGCACTCTAAGATGGCTAATGATCTTAGACAAGGAGTGCGAAGAATTGCCATAAGTGTTAATGATGCTTAGCCTACAGTACTGATTGTTCTATGTAACAATACTATTATGAAAGGGTTGCTCCACTACTTTTATACTAAGGGTAAGTCACCAATATCACATCGTTGGAGGTCCAACACCTGGCACCCCAACTGATCAAATGTTCTTGGTGCCAGCAATGGTCAAACAGTACGGTTCCTTAACTTTGTAGTAGACGCCGCTGGGACCTGCAGTTCAAATTAACAAGAGTGGATCTGCTGTACCCGGTAGCAGCCACTACAAAGTTGAGGAGCTGTACTGTTCACCTCTGCAACTGCTAACATCTTAGCCTCATCCCCGGCACCAAGAACAATTGGAGTTTAAGATGTTGAACCTCCACCGATCTGATATTCCTCACCTATTCCTAGGATAGGTAATCAATAAACAAATAGCAGAGCAACGCTTTAAGGGTATGTAATAGATTTAGGGTGGGTACGAAAGTATTCAGACCCCTTTAAATTTTTCACTCTTTATTTCATTGCAGCCATTTGGTAAATTCAAAAAAGTTCATTTTTTTCTCATTAATGTACACTCTGCATCTTGATGGGAAAAAAAAAAACCAGAAATGTAGACATTTTTTGCAACTTTATTAAAAAGGAAAAACTGAAATATCACATGGTCATAAGTATTCAGACCCTTTGCTCAGTATTGAGTAGAAGCTCCTTTTGAGCTAGTACAGCCATGAGTCTTCTTGGGAATGATGCAACAAGTTTTTCACACCTGTATTTGGGGATCCTCTGCCATTCTTCCTTGCAGATCCTCTACAGTTCCGTCAGGTTGGATGGTCAATGTTGGTGGACAGCCATTTTCAGGTCTCTCCAGAGATGCTCAATTAAGTTTAGGTCAGGGTTCTGGTTGGGCCAGTCAAGAATGGTTACAAAGTTGTTCTGAAGCCACTTCTTTGTTATTTTAGCTGTGTGCTTAGGGTAATTGTCCTGTTGGAAGGTGAACCTTCAGCCAAGTCTGAGGTCCAGAGTACTCTGGAAGAGGTTTTCATCCAGGATATCTCTGTACTTGGCCGCATTCATGTTTACTTCAATTGCAACCAGTCGTCCTGTCCCTGCAGCAGAAAAACACCCCCCTAGCATGATGCTGCCACCACCATGTTTCACTATTGGGATTGTATTGGGCAGGTGATGAGCAGTGCCTGGTTTTCTCCACACATACCACTGTGAATTATTACCAAAAAGTTCTATCTTCACCTCATCAGACCAGAGATTATTATTTCTCATTGTCTGGGAGTCCTTCATGTGTTTTTTTAGCAAACTCTATGCGGGCTTTCATATGTCTGGCACTGAGGAGAGGCTTCCGTTGGGCCACTCTGCCATAAAGGCCCGATTGGTGAAGGGTTGCAGTGATAGTTGACTTTGTGGAACTTTCTCCCATCTCCCTACTGCATCTGTGGAGCTCAGCCACAGTGATCTTGGGGTTCTTCTTTACCTCTCTCACCAAGGCTCTTCTCCCACAATTGCTCAGTTTGGCTGGACGGTCAGGTCTAGGAAGACTTCTGGTGGTCCCAAAATTCTTCCATTTAAGGATTATGGAGGCCACTGTGCTCTTAGGAACCATGAGTACTACAGAAATTCTTTTGTAACCTTGGCCAGATCTGTGCCTTGCCACAATTCTGTCTCTGAGCTCCTTGGCCAGGTCCTTTGACCTCATGATATTAGAAAAAACTATTTGACAGTTAGAGTGATCAATGAGTGAAACAGGCTGCCACGAAAGGTGGTGAGTTCTCCTTCAATAGAAGTCTTCAAACAGAGGCTAGACAGACATCTGTCTGGGATGATTTAGCAAATCCTGCTTTGAGCAGGGGGTTGGACTAGATGGCCCAGGAGGTCCCTTCCAACTCTACGATTCTATGATTCTATGATTCATGATTCCCATTTGGTCTGACCTGCACTGTGAGCTGTGAGGTCTTATATAGACAGATGTGCGCCTTTACAAATCAAGTCCTATCAGTTTAGTTAAACACAGCTGGGCTCCAATGAAAGAGCAGAACCATCTCAAGGAGGATCACAAGGAAATGGACAGCATGTGACTTAAATATGAGTGTCTGAGCAAAGGTTCTGAATACTTATGACCATGTGACACTTCAGTTTTTCTGTTTTAATAAATTTGCAAAAATGTCTACATTTGTTTTTTTCAGTCAATATGGGGTGGAGAGTGTACATTAATGAGAAAAAAATAAACCTTTTTGAATTTTCAAAATGGCTGCAATGAAACAAAGAGTGAGAAATTTAAAGGGGTCTGAATACTTTCCGTACCCACTGTATGTGTGTAACGTGTGAAATGGATCTGAGAAGTGATTGGATCTGTAACTCCGAAAAGTCAGTTCTTTATTTGTTAGAAGCAAGAAAAAGGAGCTCAGCTGAGCAACTTTGCCAAGGGCCAAATTTTAACGGTTAGATGACTGCATCTGAGTATCTCCAAACATCAGATCTTGTGAAGTGTCTCCAAATGTGGTCCAAGTAAGGACAACTAGGGAATCTGCCCAAGACCCATGTCGGCTATGAAGGAAGGTCTCAGAACACATAGGGAATAATAATTTGCTGTGTATGGAGCTGCATAGCCGTAGACCAGTCAACACGGACCCTTGTCCACCACCAAAAGTGCCTACAATAGACATCCAATCAGGACCACTGAGTAATGGGAAGTATTTGGCCTTGTCTGATAAATCACGTTTCTTTTTACATCATGATTAGAGAGCTCTGGGCTCTGTGACAAATCGCAGGTCCATTCGCCGTAGGTCTCATTCAGACGTCAGTTTTTTTCATGTAAGAAAAAAAGGGGTAATGATGAGCGAGCGTGCTCGGATAAGGTGTTATCCGAGCATGCTCCAGTGCTAATCGCTCACTGCATGTATGTGGTTACCATAAAGCTGAGGGTCTCGGACCAATAGTGATATTTGCATTGATATTGTGTTTTTTGTGGCTCTGGTTAGAGAACATGAAGTACGATGGAACGGTAATATAATCAGCATCTAATTACAGTGGAGAAATTTTTTGTGGCATTTCCCATGAATAAATAATGAGGCTGTTGTAGTCCAGGTCAATAGTAAAACTCCATCCATTAATCTATATTTCCAAATATAGCTTGAATACTTTACCGGTAGCAAAGACAAACTTAAAAATAACAGCAGATGTATTTACATAAAAGATCTACTTAATTAATTAAACATTGTATCATTAGCCCACAAACTATTATTACTGAAGCGTACCTTTCATACAAATCCTATCATCCACCCACAACGACCTAAAACTCTTTTTAGTGCACATACCAGTTCAATACGCCCAGTTATCCACTTTTCTTTTTAGTGGGTTTCTTTTTAGTGGGTGTCGCCTCTTCATCAGCATTCTGCCAGCACTCTAGGAACTGGGACTATCTTTAATTCACTTCTCAGCATGTGGTTGCTCCTGTCTTTTCTATCCCTTTATTATTACTATATATCAGTGGTGCGAGATTTCAGGCTCTAATAAGACGGCTACCCTTTATGAAGCCGACTGATAAAACAAAATGCTGCAATATTTTTTTGTGGTGGAGTTTGCAAGTAAGAATGTTTTTTTTTGTCTTGATGTGAACAGCTATCATGCAATCAGGACAGTCAGCCATCTCTCCATTCCTGGTGGCAGGAGCCAGAGCTTGATTCTCCATAGGTGGTACCTGAACTTATCAGACCCTTTGGGCACATCCTGCAGGTATATGCTAAAAGGTGCAAAATAGGATTATACCCTTACCAACTAAACAAGTGATTTTCCTACTAGTACTTGGAGGAGTTACGTTATGTTCTTTCTTTCTTCCACAATAATTGCACAATTATAGCAGAAGTTAAAATAGGAAGTTGTCTCTGCAGTCTGGGGAGATAAGTTGTGAGATAAAGTGTTAGCGGTTCTGTCCTTAGATGTTATTATGGCGTTTTTTGACCCATAGAAAGCAATGAGTACGTGCAAAAAAAAAAAAGCAACTATAACGCAGCAAAAACGTTGTCATCAGTTTTTGCAGTGTTTTAAGTGAGAAAAAAAAGCTGATACAGACAGATGTGAAACCTATTTATTTTTGTGAATCTCCTAAATTTAAACTTGGTGTCCTCACCTAGCAGTTAGTATTAGTACAGTTTAATTAAATTAGTGATATGTTAAACCAAACAAAGCCTGAGCAATTCAATGGCCAACCAATGTGTGAAAGCAAAGAATGGTCATCCAATGTGTGAGAGTAAAGAATGGCCAACCAATGTGTGAGAGTAAAGAATGGCCGCGCAATGTGTGAGAGTAAAGAATGGCCGACCAATGTGTGAGAGTAAAGAATGGCCAACCAATGTGTGAGAGTAAAGAATGGCCAACCAATATGTCAGAGTAAAGAATGGCCAACCAATGTGCCAGAGTAAAGAATGGCCGACCAATGTGTGAGAGTAAGAATGGCCGACCAATGTGTGAGAGTAAAGAATGGCCATCTAATGTGTGAGAGTAAAGAATGGCCAACCAATGTGTGAGAGTAAGAATGACCGACCAATGTGTGAATAATACCTGACCAATAGGTAATATGCCTGATCAATTCAACTCTCCCTGTTTTTTTCACATTTGCAATTGTGCATTTTTTTCATGAACTCATATGAACTTTTTTGTTCAGAATAGTCACTATTTTTTCCGACTTAAAAATCTTTTTCCACTAAATAATTTGATAAAATTGCCTTTTTCCCCAAAAATGTTTTATGGTTTCACATATGTCTTGCATTGGTGTCCTAAAGCCTTGCATTGTTCATGCTTGTATAGTGGGAGGAAAGCGGAACTTCGGGGTCCTGAAAAACGCAGCAATACAAGCAGCAAAAAAACAGCAAAACTTTTGTCTGCAGCTTTTTTTTACTAGCAACAGATCATGTTTTGTCTGCAGAAAAAAAGCAATCTGTGAAAATAGCCAGAAAATCTGCAACATCAAACAGTCACCATAAGCTCATCATGGGAACTAAGGCTATGTGCACAAGTAGTTGGAAGTGCTGCGGATTTTTCCGCGCGGATTTTGAAAAATCCGCAGGTCAAAATATCTGCGGTTTACCTGCGGATTAGCCTGCGGTTTAGCCCTGCGGTTTCACACCTCACAATGGTGAAGGTGTGAAATCGCAGCAGAATCCACACAAAGAATTGACATTCCTGCGGATTGTAACCCGCAGCAAATCCGCGCCGAAAAATCCGCAGCATGTGCACAGCGTTTTTGGTTTTACCATTGCAAAGAATGGTACTGTACAATGCAGCAGAAACTGCTGCGGACCCGCAGGGCCAGAAACGCTGCAGATCCGCAGCAGAATCCGCAACGTGTGCACATAGCCTTAGCCGTAGATCCTCATTGACCAGTCTCCCAATTTACTGTGTGAGCACACATCTCTCCAGAGTCTAAACAGCAAAGATTAATGAGATCTGCTGCAGGATTGGAAAGTTACGTACTTTACTTTTAGTGCTTATATAGTCACAGTTTAGAGACCTCCTGAATAAAATTCCACAGATTGTTTCCCAGTATCCAGGTTGAGATCCAAACAAGAGTAAATTAAGACCAATGTGAACTCATATGTGATCATTAACATAGCACTAAAGTTAAAAGGTTATTCCCATTGTCATAAATGGGTACTGTCAGATAGTGCTGGTAGGTAATGAAATCAGGATATGTGCTCACACGTGTGCAAACCCGGTGAGTTTTTCAGAACCGAGACATTACAAGACATGCAAGCATCTTTTATTCGGAACTTCGTTTTTTGGCATCTTTTCAGCTATTTTTTGCAAAGTCTTTTCGGCTATTTTTGCAGCATCTTTTCTTGCATTTTTTTGCAACGACTTTTCGGCTATTTTTACAGTGCAGCATCGTTTCTTCTATTTTTTGCAGCATCTTTTCAGGTACTTTTTGCAGCATCGTTTCTTCTATTTTTTGCAGCATCTTTTCAGGTACTTTTTGCAGCATCGTTTCTGCTATTTTTTGCAGCATCTTTTCAGGTACTTTTTGCAGCATCGTTTCTTCTATTTTTTGCAGCATCTTTTCAGGTACTTTTTGCAGCATCGTTTCTGCTATTTTTTGCAGCGTCTTTTCAGCTGATTTTTTTGCAGCATCTTTTCAGCAATGTTTGCAGCGTCTTTTCGGTAAGTTTTGGCATTGTCTTTTCAGCTATTTTTTACAATGTCTTTGGCAACCAACTTTTCTTAAAAAATTTGCACTTAATAAACTAGTGAGCGGCTTCCGAGCAGAAGCTGCCCAAGGAACCATCCTGTCTTTTCCTTTAACCGTTTTGCAGCTTTGGAAAACTGAAACAGCTAAAAGAATCTGAAAAGATGGAACATTTGCACAGTAAGTTGTTTTTCCTTGCAGTCTATAAGTTCCTTCTTTCGAGCTTTATATCTAGCGTTTTTTTAAGGCGGATGGAGCGTACCCACCTGAAAAAGACGTGGTGTGCTCATACCCTCAGAAGTAGATGATCCCCCGCAGGCTCTGACAGACATGTATATACAATGCTGTTTCAGGAGTTAAAGCGTCTTTCCCTATTCATTTCTAGGTTTCTCGTCGCTTCGAACTACATTTTTTACTGAATGTTATTTAAACACAGGAAATGTTTCTTCTGAGAATGATTTTGGTGTCAGCATCGGAGCACGGTTATTTATGGCACTCTACTGCCGGATTATGACAACATGCATATAAATAAGAGGTTTCTCTTGGACTTTGTACACGTAACTGATCCAATAACGGCTGAAGTTCTGCTTTTGCATGCTTCCACTTCTCTACAAGGAAATTAGTGGCTGGTGCGTGCAGGAAACTAAGAAATAACCCATGGACATTGCTGTGATTTTTAGATGTGGTGTATCATAGCTGGACTTGGCAGTGTTGTATCATATGGTTCTGTGGCGCCCCTGAGGCTTCAGTCGCCACAGAGGTACTGCACCTTCTCCTAAGGTGTAGTGCCCCACCATCCAGGTAGGGTGGGAACTCCCTTCCACATTCCAACACCTGCACCCCACACACAGGATAGTTCAGCAGGGACCCATCCATGCTTTATGCTGGAAAGGTCACAGGGTGCCTTTTGTGGTCCCTGGCTTCGTAACACGAGAGGTGCTGGGGAGGCGGGTGAAGTTAGATATAAAAGAGAGGGAAGGTGTAGGATTTCAGGTCAGTCTCAAGTCAGTCTGACAGAAGGTCAGTCTGGGGTGAGTCCCCGAGAGAGAGCAGGCTGACAGCAGGTCAGCCTGAGAGGAGCTCAAGGCGGAGGAAGGCAGTCAGTCAGGAGAGGCTGAGGACTGGTCTTAGTGGAACGAGCTCCACAGGGAAGGAAGAGAAGGAGAAAGATGTAGACTGAAGACTACAGATTCCATAAGAGAGATAGAATAGAAGGATGGTGGGAAGCAGGTTGAGAAAGAGAGAACCCTTCCAGTCCAGAGAGCGCAAAGGCTGGGGCCCGGTCCCCGAGGTTGATTGGCTCTTTATGTCCGGCAACAGACATCGGAGGAGTAGTGAGCCGCTAACACCTTGCTCCCATCATAGACTTGAGACACAACAGCAACTGAATAGAGAGCTGGGACGCAGTGAGGAGTCCCCGAAGCAGGCTACAGCTGTGTCATACAAGTAAAGACTAGGAACACCTAGAGAGAGGCATTCCAGGGTATCTAAGTACTGGAGTGCTTCGCACCTAAAGGTGCATTGGAGGAGTCGTTCAGTAAAGTACATGTTGGCGGAGTGTGGAAGGGAGAATCCTATCCTGCCTGGAGGTTGGCTGGAGCCCTGACCTGGAGAACACAGTACGGAGGCGGGCAGTTGTGTGAACTGCAAACAGTGAGTAAAGCTTTGGAACAGCATACTCTGGTGTCCTCCAGTTATTCCAGCACCGCTACATCTGGGTAACATCATCCATACCATTCTGTGCCTCTCCTCATCCATTGCACCTACACTGCCCTGGGACTACAGCTCCACCTGTGGGGAGCTATACCATCTCTGCTGCACCACACCATCAGTCCCAGCGGACCTGCATGCAGCGTTGGCTTACCACCTTACTTGCCAAACACCACGGGTGGCGTCATGAACTATTCATATAAACTCTAACACCATTAACATCACCGCCATTGATATTGGGCGACCAGGGCCACGGACCGGGTCACCGCTGCTGTGACACATTCCCGCCTTGACACCGGCCGGGTACCGAGTACCCCGCTGCCCTGGGTGTACGAGGGCGTTCCAGTTCCTCTTGGAGGAAGGCCTGGTTCAGACGGCCACTTCGAATATCTGTCCAGTTGCGTCCGTATATTCCGCACATGTATGGCTCCGTGTGCTGCTCTCTGTGCTTGTTCGCATTACAACCTTACCTAAAAGAAAACAATTGCGCTTTACTCACCCTCCTAGGGTCCAACATGGTGCATCATGTAGGCACAATTATCATGTGGGGGACTACTTTTGTGTGAGACACAAAAAGGGCAGTATCTATGGAACACTTTGTATCTGGCTCTGCTCTGTTACTCTGCCATTACTATATAGTTCTGAATTATACTTGTGCAACGTTTGTACTAATGGCCCCAAATCATAGTTTCTTTTTCTCCAGTTTTTTGTGGAGTAATTTCTTCCTTTATTTGTGGCTTTAGTATTTGTGCCTTATTCTCTATAGATTTTATGCCACTTTTTAAGTCGTCTTTCTATTCCCCCAAGACTTTTTTTTATTTTTTCCTTGCTAACTTTGCTTATTCAGAAATTTTAGACAGATTCATGAAATACTACTATAACCAGAAATTTTAGACAGATTCATGAAATACTACTATAACCAAAACCCATATTTTTGTGGCTGCATGATTCCACTCCCAGTAGCTGCCTGAAGTAAGGTTTTTGGCAGAGTTTTTAATTAATATGGCACCTTTTTTTAAATCGAACGTGTGGCTTTGTGAAGATTTTGTGACTTTTGTTGCTCAAGAGTCGTAAATAAAATGGTTATTAAAGACAGAAATAAAAAGCGTTTTTGACTTTGAACCAAACCCATAGACCATGTTGGCTATTTTGAAGAATTTGACGCGAAAAAACATCAAGTGAATAGAACCAGACCAAAAAAAAGTGACTTTAAAAAATTGTAAACTATGAATCGGGCCCAAAGTATCTCCCCCCCAAAAAAAAAGATCCAATTTTACATTTTAATGACGTCCCTGATTTTCTAGAACACTATTGAGGTGGGGTGCTCCATGGCTTGTTTACACTTGGCCCACCAGTGTGTTATAAAGGCCCAGCTCAATGGTGTTCTATGGGGGCCACACATATGGCATGCACAGACATTAGATCTTTCCTCTGACGGTGCTGTCAGGCCAGAGACATGCTGAAAGCTGTCACTTCTCATCTTTCTTTAGCCTTAGGGAATAGGAAATCTTCATGGATTTGCCAGCGCCAGCCTAGCTATATCATGATATTATTACTCAGTTAGATTTACCAAGGTTAATCAGTATATGGGTCTTTTTAAACATGTCTGTAATTTTTTGCGCAGCAAGGGGTTGCCGTAAAATCGCCGAGACATTTCTCAGATTGATCCACATGTCAGATCAAAATCTGTTATGCAAGCCTATGGGTCTGTGAAAAAAAATTGGACTTCAATCGGATGGTATCCAAGTACTGTCTATTTTTCACGGACAGCTAGATACGAAAAGATAGAGGCTTTATTTCTGTTTCTCATCTGAAAAAGCTGCTGAAACTTAGACCAAATAAGACCAAATACAAATGGCAAAAAGTGACCAAACTGATCAAAACTTTGATGAAACAAATGGAAAAAAACACTGGTAAACCTCGGACTGATATTCTCATAGGTGAGAATGACTGGCGTGAATGAACAATCAGAGGTGTAAAACCCGTAAACCGGTCCCCCAACTTTGACTTCTTATTTTGTTGAACTTTTTGTATCATGATCCACTCTATAAGGCTGGGGTCACACTTGCGAGAAACTCGCACGAGTCTCGCATCTCAATACCCGGCGCTGCCGCTGGCACTCGGGATCAGAGTGAGCGGCTGCATGTATTTCTATGCAGCTGAGCGCTCCGGTCCGAATGCTGGCGGCAGTGCCGGATATTGAGACTCGTGCGAGTTTCTTACAAGTGTGACCCCGGCCTAAGGCCGGGATGACTTCACCACATTCAAACAGGCAACACTCGATTTCAAATCTGCCCTCACCTCTGCTAAACAGGCCTACTTCACAACCCTCGTATCTTCCCTATCTTACAACCCCAAACAGTTATTCAAAACTTTTAACTCCCTCCTCCGCCCACCACTGCCTCCTCCAACCTCCCTCATCTCTGCCGAGGACTTTGCCACACACTTCAAAGACAAGATTGACCAAACAAGGCAAGTCTTCATCACTCAACCACCACAACCCCTTTGTATACCAGACCAATGCCCAAACCCCATAACCTCACTCTCCAACATCACTGAAAGGGAGCTTAATCGCCTCTTCTCCAAATCGCACCTCACAACCTGTGCACTTGACCCCATCCCACCTCCTCCCCAACCTCACCACCTCACTTATCCCATCCCTAACCCACCTCTTCAACCTATCACTAACGTCCGGTACCTTCCCTTCTGCTTTCAAGCATGCCACAATCACGCCTATCCTTAAAAAGCCAACCCTCGACCCAACTGCTATGTCCAGCTATCGCCCAATATCATTGCTTCCATTCGCTTCCAAACTCCTGGAACAGCATGTCCACGCTGAACTTTCCTCCCACCTATCATCTAACTTGCTCTTTGACAATCTACAATCCGCCCCCATCACTCCACTGAGACAGCCCTGAACAAAATTACTAACGACCTACTTACAGCCAAATCAAATGGACAATACTCTATACTCCTGCTTCTAGACCTGTCCGCTGCATTTGACACAGTTGACCACTGCCTCCTACTACAGATCCTCTCCTCCGTCGGCATCAAAGGCCTTGCCCTATCCTGGATCTCCTCATACCTTTCCAACCGCACATTCAGCGTCTCCCACTCCCACACCACCTCCTCATCCCACCCTCTCTCTGTTGGAGTCCCCCAAGGCTCTGTTTTAGGACCCCTACTCTTCTCAATCTATACACTTGGTCTGGGGCAACTCATAAAGTCCCACGGATTCCACTACCACCTTTATGCTGATGACACTCAGATCTACCTCTCTGGTCCAGACGTCACCTCTCTGCTTTCCAGGATCCCAGAGTGTCTATCAGCCATATCCTCCTTCTTCTCCTCTCACTTCCTCAAACTCAATGTAGACAAATCTGAACTCATCATCTTTCCGCCATCTCACAGATCTTCTTTACCCGACCTAGCTATAACAATTAAAGACATCACACTTTCCCCAGTACCAGAAGTCCGCTGCCTCGGAGTAACCTTTGACTCTGCCCTGTCCTTCAAACCACACATCCAAGCTCTTTCAACCTCCTGTCGCCTCCAGCTCAAAAATATTTCCAGAATCCGTCCTTTCCTCAACCCTCAATCTACTAAAATGCTTGTGCATGCCCTCATCTCCTACCTCGACTACTGCAACATCCTTTTCTGTGGTCTCCCTGCTAACACCCTCGCACCTCTCCAGTCCATCCTTAACTCTGCCGCCCGACTAATTCATCTCTCTCCTCGCTACTCCTCCGCTTCTCCCCTCTGCAAATCTCTTCACTGGCTCCCATTCCCTCAGCATATCCAGTTCAAATTACTAATTCTGATCTACAAGGCCATCTATAACCTGTCTCCCCCATATGTCTCTGAACTAATCTCCCGATACCTTCCCTCATGTAATCTCCGGTCCTCCCAAGACCTCCTTCTCTCCTCCACACTTATTCGCTCCTCACCCAACCGCCTCCAAGACTTCTCCCGAATAGCCCCTATTCTCTGGAATTCTTTGCCCCAACAAGTCGGACTAACAACCACATTTGGATCCTTCAGATGGAACCTGAAAACCCACCTCTTCAGGAAAGCCTACAGCCTGCAATGACCCCGCTACCTCCTTCTCTCTCACCACTACCGGGATATCACCTCAACCAACACCGGAACTGCTGCAACCCACCAACCTACTGTCTCCTTCCCCACCATCCTGTAGCATGTAAGCCTGAAAGGGCAGGGTCCTCTCTCCACTCTGTATCAGTCTGTCATTGTTTGTTTGTTCACTGTAAGTGATATCTGTAATTTGTATGTAACCCCTTCTCATGTACAGCACCATGGAATCAATGGTGCTATATAAATAAATAATAATAATAATAATTTACACATCCACTTTTGACAGTCCTAGTACAGACTATTATATACGGATCAGCTTCAGGCCTCCTGACTGGAATTTACAGCCTCATAGGTACATTTGAGACTGTCAAATTTGGGTCAGGAGGTCTGTGGCTGGTCCATACGTCGCGAAGTGGTCCATTGTTATGAGTTCATTTTCCCCTTCACCATTGAGGTCTGATGAACTCCCTCTTCTGGTGAAGGAAGGTAGTGAGGCTGATTACAAAGCACCTGAGCTGGTAGAGGATGACTGGGTGATGGGAATTTCTGACTGGATATAAGGCAGCCGATGCCCTTCTGCCTCGCTGGTGAATTCTCTGAGGGATTCTAGGAGACCAGTCTGATTCCTGCTCCTCAAAAGCTAAGTTTTCTGCTTTGCCTTTTGCATTTGTGTTTTGGTTTTGTTTTGCCTTGCTTTTCTGGATTCTGCCATTCCCTGCTGGGGTGAGCTGAATTCCTTTTTGTCTTGTTGCTCTGTCTTCAGAAAATACCTGAGTACTGACATAGTCTTTTTAAAGCCTAGCGTCTTCAGGGCCTTTTTTCCCTGTCAGTCTGTTGGCTCTTGTTTTGATAGGGTTTTCGGTGGATTGCAGACAGCGGCTTTTCTATCCTGTCCTATCTAGTTAGCTTGGGCCCCATCATTTGCTCAGTCTATCTTTCTATATGTTAGTGTTTTTTCTTCTTGCTTCACCGTCATTATATGTTGGGGGCTGCCTATTGCTTTGGGGTCTGCTCTGGGGCAGTTTAGATTTCCCTTTGTCGTTAGGCTATGTATTTCTCCGGCTGTGATCGAGGGGTCTAGGGCACCGTAGGAACCCCCCACGGCTACTGCTAGTTGTTGTTGATAGGTTCAGTAGTCTGCAATACGATAGCTGCCAACTTCTCTGTTTTTTTGGACTTAGCTAGCATTTCTCTTTTGCCTCCTACGGTGACTCATTCATAACAGTCCATACTCTGACATCCCCATGCTACATTGCATTCTGGTTCATTTTCTTTAAGACTTTTTGATATAAAAAAAGAGAAGGTAAATTAGGGACACAGCATAGTCACAAGTGAAAACAGCATTGTGTCTCTGATAGGAACCGTCTACTCCTTTAAATCTCCAGAATAGAGAAATTCATCCTTAGTGCCTGGAGTTGGTACAGATTAATGCCAGCTGCAGGCTCGGTGTTCAGTGACTGGTGTAAGTAACTCGTTCTCTTTACAGGAAAAAAAAAGTGAGATGTTTTCTATCTCCAGGCCTGATCTAACCTTCTAAAGTACGGGACGAGTAACCTGAAGTGAACCTCAGGACAGATGTGCTGACCGTTTTCCTACGACCCACGAGACAGAAAATTGCGTGCACATACAAAAATATTATCCAAAGGATCATATAGTATGTGTTTGTGTTTTTTTTTTTCGCCTACAAAATAACTTTAACTCTTTACAAATCTAATTTTAAGGTATCGGTAGTAAAACAGTAAAATGCACTTGTGAGCATTTGTAATCTGAAAACTAGAGGCAAAAAAAATCATATTCCAACTGATAGAAGAATAGAAGTGACCTCCATCCCATAAAGAAAGAAAACTCTCATATTCGGCCCATAATGTCCAATATTTTAACAAGCTTTGCAACTTCACGAAGGTTACCCAGCAAGAAACCCATGTGTAGACAGCTGTTTGGGAGTCATTATGCGCTAATTTACATATTTTCCCATTGAAAATTGCTAATAAAACTCCATACCTAGACATATTAGCAAATTTACTTTCTAAATCCTGGTCCACTGACGATGTCCGTTGCCAAAATCCCCGGCACCCTCCAATTTGCCTGCCCGGGATAATGTTATCGTTGTTCCATGTCTCACACATGACACCAGGTTGATTATACGGAAGAGGTGCCGGGAATGGCAGGAGCTAAGAGAGATCTCATCTGGCGGCCACAGACAACTCATTTGGCCACTGGATCGGGGTCTACTCAATCGATTCTCTCATCTCTACTCCATACATAGTTGGTCTCCTTAAAGAGACAGCTAGAAATAGCAAAAGCTGTATTCGCCTGTCTTCGGCAGTCCGACAGAGGAAGCCTGGAGCTGCAGAAGGTGCACTTCTCCTCTGACCAAACAGAGCCAAAGTACCATACTTTGACGTCATTCTTGGAAGCCCCATTGATCTAGAATTTATTACCTATTCCTCGGATAGTGTCTTATTTCCAGAGTACCCCTTTAAGGAGAGAAATTCAGATTTAGGTGGTAATACCTGTCCTATCAACATTGTAGGACAGGTTTCTGCAAGTGTAGCAAGACAGCGGCCCTTTTCATGTACTGCAATGATTACCAAATTGAACAAAACAAATGTGACTTGTTAATTAAAGAGTCGCATCCATCTCATAATGAGTATTGCTGGATGGTGCTTGAAAATTTAAGCAATTTTGCAATTTACTGCTTGTTAAATTTTTCAGCCGTTCTTGCGATATTGATACTTTTATTTGCAGCTCGTTGCTATGGAGACCGACCACCGACAGTAGAATCTGAGCAGGAATTCCAAGCACTTTTATATTGAGTTTGTAAGCACCGTATTGAAGCTGCCTCCAGCTTCAGCGTCGTGCTTGCAGGTTAGACAGTGGTCGACATCCTAAACAATGAGTGGTAAGGAAAAGAGAAATGTCCTCACTAGCCAGGGCCGGCGTTAGGGGCAGGCAGACCAGGCAGCTGCCTAGGGCCCCCACTCCTCCAGGGGCCCCAAGCTAGCGGCACATCACACAGCCGCTATGGGGCCCCTGTGAGGCAGGGGGGCTCGCTTGCCCTCAGTGCCGACTCCCACCGCCGCATTGAAGGAGGCAGTGATGGAGGAGAGAGCATCAGCTGATGCTCCCTCTCCCATCATTCCCCGCTCTGCCTCTGACACAGCGGGGGCGCAATGACATCATCGCGCTCTCACTGTGTGCCAGACAGAGCAGAAGGAGACAGGAGCAGCCAGCAGTGCAGGCACGAGGAGAAGGTGAGGAGGTTTTATTTTTTCTATTCTGAGTATTGGACTGGGGGGACTATATACCATGCTCGGCTGTATCATACCATGCTGGGGGGCTTTATACCATGCTGGGCTGAATTACACCATTCTGGGGGGGCTATATACAATGCTGGGCTGTATTATACCATTCTGGGGGGGCTAGATACCATGCTGGGCTGTATTATAAAATGCTGGCCTGTATTATACCATTTTGGGGGGGCTATATACCATGCTGGGCTGTATTACACCATTTTGGGGGGGCTATATACCATGCTGGGCTGTATTACACCATTTTGGGGGGGCTATATACCATGCTGGGCTGTATTATACCATTCTGGGGGGGCTATATACCATGATGGGCTGTATTATACCATTCTGGGGGGGCTATACAGCCCAGCAAGGTATATTATACCGTGCTGAGGGGGCTGTATTATACCATTCTGGGGGGGCTATATACCATGCTGGGCTGTATTATACCATTCTGGGGGGCTATATATCATGCTGGGCTGTAGTATACCATGCTGGGCTATATACCATGCTGTGCTGTATGGTGTGCTGGGCTGTATACCATGTGGTGCTGGGGTATATACTATGCGGCTGTGTTATATACCATGGGGGGGTACACATTATCTTCTATAGGGGGAGGCTGTGTTATATAATATGGGGGGGGCTACATTATATTCTATGGGGAGGTGGGCTGTATTATATTCTATTTGGGGCTACATTATATTCTATGGGGGGGCTGTATTATATTATATTCGATGGGGGCAGCATTATACTATATGAGGAGGGCTACATTGTATTCTATGGAGGGGCTACATTATATCCTATGAAGGGGTTGCCATATTCTATGGAGGGGCTGCATTATACTATATGGGGGGTGGGGCTACATTATATTCTGTGGGGGGGTTACATTATATTCTGTGGAGTGACTGCATGATACTCTGGGGTAGCTGCATTATTCTCTAAGGGGTGGCTGCATTATATTCTATGGGGGTTACATTATATTGTATGGCGGGGCTGCATTATGCTCTATTGGGTGGCTGCATTATACTGTATCGAAGACTATGGAGAATACATTATATGAAGAACTATGGGGTGCATTATGCTATGGGAAGTGAATTGTACTACATGGGTGACTATGGCGGTGCATTATACTATATGGAGAACTACGAAGAGTGTATTATACTATATGGAGGACTGAGCAGTGTATTTTAATATATGGAGGGCTATGAGGAGTGTATTATACTATATGGTGGACTATGGGGTGTAAACTGTAGATGTGCTGCTGATAACATGATATGGTATGGTGACATGTTGGGTGTGTGCAAATGTTGCAGCGCAGTCTGTGGCTTTTTCTGCAGAGAATCAATATCTCTTGGCAGAAACCGCAGGGAAAAACACATGCATTTTTCCTACGGATTCCTAGCATGTGTACAGCGGATTTGATGCAGGTTCTAGTGCGGTTTGGCAGTGCGGATGAGAGAGAGAGATTGATTTCTATGTCCCTGAACGTACACTGCAGCTGCGGTTCTGCAATTGACAAAGTAACATGCTGCGGAAAATAAACCGCAGCAAATCTGCGCGGAATTTTCCGCAGCATGTGCACGGCGGATTTGGTTTTCCATAGGTTTACGTGGTACTGTAAACCGCATGGAAACTGCTGCGGATCCGCAGGACCAAATCCGCTGCGGATCCGCAGCAAAAACCACAACGTGTGCACACACCCTTAGTGATCCATTAGTGATCGTTCTGTTCACATCATTCTGTCTCAGACGGTGGAAAGAGGCCGGGAAACAAGTGTTGAACAACTTCTTCAATTTTGTCGATCTCACACGTTTAGCGGCCTGAACTCAGCACGTGTAAATACAATCGAAATGCTTCTGTGATGTGCAATATGTTAGCATTTGGGGCCCCATTTTAAAAATTGCCTAGGGCCCCACTTTGCCTAAAACCGACCCTGTCACTAGCTATATGTATCATACAGACATAAGTAGAAGGAGATCGCTGGCTGATGTTAGGTGCTGCTGAGCAATGAGACCGAAGTTACAGGTCTGCAATGTCTAATTACAAAAGCAGCAAATTTCATTGATGAATTAAATGTCACAAGTTTTGACCCAGTGCCTTTATCAATCAAACCTGCTATTTTTGTAAGAATATATTGCGGATCAGTATCTTCTTTTCCACTGCTCATCAGGGTACGACACTAACCAGAAGCCATTATTCTTGTCCTTTATGCCTTCAGTATCATCCTTGGACCTATCGATGATTATTAGGCAGCTCCTTTTGGTACAGCAGCAATTCAAATGCTTCCAAAAACTCCCTTGGTTTCTATGCACACATCTTTTTCATGCAGATTCCGACACAGAAACCACCTGAAAATTCAAATCAGAAAATGTTCAAAAGAATGAACACATGCATTTCTATGTAAAAAAATGTCTCGCTGTTCATATGTTCAGGCTTTTGAGTGTTTTTTAAGTCCTTCAGGTTTCTAAAAACGCCAGGCGATTGAGAGAAGTGACCTGACCATTCTTCTGGTGCTTCTCGCTCGGATGATGATCTGCACCTTACAATTCAATAGAAAGTTCGAAAGATGCCTAGAAGATGTCCGGACAACTTTTGGAGAGTTTTTCCACAATTTTTGTTTAAAAATGCTAGCGATTTCTATATTATTCAATGGAGGGGGAAAAAAACGACTGGACAGGACAGTAAAAAAAAAAAAAAGGCATCACAAAAAACATGGGAAAACTCTCCAAAAGACCACCCACAGGCAAAACATTGGAAAAATGCTCAGGGAACAACCTAAAAAGGGCACCAAATGAGCTTCAGGAAAAAAAACACTCTGCCCAGAGTGTTTTTTTTCCTGAAGCTCATTTGGTGCCCTTTTTAGGTTGTTCCCTGAGCATTTTTCCAATGTTTTGCCTGTGGGTGGTCTTTTGGAGAGTTTTCCCATGTTTTTTGTGATGCCCTTTTTTTTTTTTTTTTTTTACTGTCCTGTCCAGTCGTTTTTTTCCCCCTCCATGAAGTGTCAAACTTTAAAAGATGTTGTGACCACATATCCCTAGGGATTGTGCCTGAGACGTCTTTTAGACACCGGCGTTCATGTTGAGCTCTTTTCGGCAAAAGATGCTTCAGGAAAACGTCGGCGGTGGCTTTCCTTAATGGCTTTACATTGATGGCTTATCCTTAGGATAGGTCATCAATGTCTGATCGGCCGGAGTCCGACACCCGGCACCCCCCGCCGATCAACAGTTATCGTGTCGGGGGCGACCGCCAGCAGGAAGTACTCACTTGTGGAGCTGCCCCAACTACTTGTAATGGCCGCAGCAGGGTACTGCACATCCACCTTATTGATTTGAATAGGAGGCGAACGTGCAGCACCAAGCCTCGGCCACTACAAGTTGGTAGCGCAGCTCCGCAAGGGAGTACTTCCGGGCGCCGCAGCTGATCGGCAGCGGTGCCGGGTGTCGGACCCTGGGCGATCAGACTTTTATGACCTATCCTAAGGATACGCCATCAATGTAAACGTAGTGGACAACCTCTTCAAGCATCTTTTTGACGTTTTCTCTGATATCCCCTGCAGTGGCCTAGTCCCTGGTGTTTTTTCTTTTTATTCTATTTATTAATAGTAATCGACTTACAAGTGGAAAATGTGCAAAGAATTGGCCAGTCACTTCATATGAACAGCGAGTCGTTTTTACATTACTGTGCCTGTGTTCACTCCTTTTTGCCCCTTTTTTTTAGGCACATTCTAGGCGGAAAAAGACCCCATGTGCACATACCGGGGTTTCTGCTTGAAAAACTTGTCATTTTTGAAAGCGTCAAAAAACTCTGTTAACATCGCTTTATACCAAATACCATAGAAAAGAGGGGTGACGTTTAATGAGGGGGACCGTATCCTTTTTTTTACAATCGTGGAGAATCCCCCTAAACTTTAAGAAAAACAATTTAACTTTCAGGATAAAAGATAAAATTTGTTCTTATCTAACGAAGCAGTCATACAATATTCTATAAATCACATGTAACTAAACAGAAGCAGCTTTATCTAACTGATCGGCGTGGTGCAAAATTGTGTTTTAACATGGGTATCTTACAGACAGATGCGACATTGGGTCACAGTTTGCTTGTGCCATATTTTTTTCATCCTCTTTGTAACTTCTGCTAAACTTTCCTGAATGGCAGGATTGTTACTGGAGAGTGGCTGAACTTGAAGAGGACTATTAATCTCTGCATTCCTCTTTCTAACCATATTCACAAACACTGCGGCATAGACAATGAACCTCTATTACTGGAATTGCACTTCCATTTGTTTCATTTATAGCGAAATATGACTTATCATCTTCAAGTATGCATCTCAGAAAGTACCCAATAATACAACCCAAACCGCAATACAGAGTTGTAGCGAGGTTTTCCTCCATCCAGAGCTAAGGATCACTGCTCCGCTCTTGCCCTGTATTAGATCACCCAGTCACCGTGGTCAGTTTTCACAATCCAAGTCCTAGTAGTTCTTATTGTTTCCATGCAATCAGTGCTCCTTATTTTATAACTAAAGAGGTTGTCTGGGAAAAAAGTAAAAGTCTCCAAAGGGTTTGGATCTCTAAAAAATAACAAACTTATTAATACTCGCCTAGATCCAGTAGAGGCCACTCCGTAGTCTGAGCTTACACGGGAATAGGAAATGTCACCGTTCCACCAGCAGCTGCACCACTGTAGCCAGTGATTGGCTATAGCAGTCAGGTGACTTGTTCTGCGCGTTATTGGTTGTTTTTCAAATGACCCGTTACTCAAGTCACCTGACCGCTGCAGCTACTCACAGCCCGCAGTGGTCCTGCTGATAGTGGAACGATGAAATCACCTCTTCTTGTGTAAGATTCTTGTGTAAGCTCAGATAATGGAGTGGTCTAAACTGGATCCAGGTGGGTGCCGGTAGGTATCATGTAGTTTTTGTTTGATTTTTATAGCTCAGAGGCCCTGGGGAACTTTTCTTTTTGTGTGGACAACCCCTTTTAGAGTATCATGGTCCCGATTCATCAAGACCAGAGTTTTGTACTCCAGTCTCGATGAACAGTTCACTAGAATAAGATGCAGCAAATTTATGCGACTTGGAAGCATCTTTTAGATGCCGTGTGCCACCTTCGGAAATGTATTCCAGTCAAAGATTGTGTCACGACTCTGTTGTCAGGTGTCGTAGGACCAGGGGCTCCTTCCATGTCCCTAATGCTAGGGGCGCCGTAGTTCTCCCAGTTCCCCTGTATTACATCTGATGATGAAGACGCCAGGACCACGTATCTTGCCTTAGCTCCTGCATCCGCCCTCAGACTGTACCCTTCCTCCACCCAGGTAAGAGGGGAGTAGTAGCATACCATAACACACCAACCAGACTAACAAGGTAATACGAACAGGGATAAAGAAAAATACCAATCATACATATATACACACATAAACAACAGAGGTAAACACCGGGGAGTGCAGGATGGTGTAAACCAAAGTAGGAGAAGGAGGGGAATTATCTCACACCCAAAACCTAGAAACAGTCATAGATAAATCCACCAAACACCTCCTCCAATAATAACCAGCCATGCAGTATAAGCTACTCTGACAATGAGTTCTAGCCAGGACCCAATTTATATAGGAGATGGGAGTGGCTAACAGTGCACTTCTGAGAGCCTTAATGCTCCAGGAGCGCTCAACAGATCAGATTAACCTCTACACTGCTAAAATAAATTTGCACTGTTTAATATGAAGGTGAAGTGCTTCTAATCAGTGCAGGAGTAGGAGAAATCAGACGCTGTGGTCTTCTGACTCCTCTCTGTCGTGGTAAATCCATGACAGATTGGAGTTCAATTTTTTTAAAATTTACATCGGATTTGTTGTGTAAATTATGAAAAGTTTGCTGGCCATGCTTATCTACATCCACTTCAGGTAAACTTCACCCACTTTGTCAAAAACTGATACAGCTAACAAGGACTGGGGTCAAAGCACCAAAAAATGTTAAAAGTTGTACAATTTTTAGTTGTAAAAAAAATGTTTGGCATTTTAAGCAGTTTTAAGTCAAAATTCTGTCCAGAAAGAGCAAGATGAATCTGCTCCTATATGTCTATATTATAACGCAAATAAACCAGTCCTTTTCTTATGAATATATTTAGCATGATTGATATGAGACAGTATCCTTAAAGTAGGTGATAACTTCAAAATTGGTGATGATCCGACTTTTGGAAGCCGCACCCATTGCTAGAAAGTGGCACTTCTTAGAATGGAGAGGCAGTGTGCATGCTCCACGGTGGCTCCATTTATTCTCTATGGCACTGGCAGAGAAAACAGAAATACAGCGCTCCGATATTTCCTACAGAGAATGAACGGAGCGGGGGCTGAGCGTGCCCACTGCTGTTCTGCTCAATTATTAAAGGGCCCCATTATAGCTACTGGTTTCCAGAGGTAGGACCCCACCAATCTAGAAGTTATCATCTATCCCTAGGATAGGTGATAAAGGGGTATTCCACTTGTAAAAAGTTAAAGGGGTTGGCCACTACTTTTTTTTATTGATGGCCTATTTTTAGGCCAGGCTATCAATATCTGATTAGTGGGGGTGCCGAGTGTCAGCTGTTACCTGCATTGGCAAGAAGTTCTCGGATGCTGTCAGAGAACAGCAGCTCCATCGCTTCTGTAGTAGCCTTGGCTGGGTACTGGAGATCCATCCACTTTTCAGGGGGTGGAGCTGCAGTACCTGACCACGCCCACTAGAGTTTTGGCGTAGCTGTTAGGTTCCAGCAGCATTCAAGAACCTCCAGCAGCTGCCAGCGCCGATAACAACTTATTGGCGGGGGTGCCGGGTGCTGCACTCGCACTGATCAGGTATTGGTGCCCTATCCTAAAGATAGGCAATCAATAAAAAAAGTAGTGGACAACTCCTTTAAGTATTGAGTCTTATTGGCAATGCTACATAGTAAATTAAAGTTTGAAAATTATCAATTTCTGAAAATTAATTTACACTCTGGATCTGGACGCGCTTTACTGTCAGTCAGAATAATCTGTTTTCACGATAATTAGTAATATATGCAATTGCCATAGAAAATTATTTGTACATTGAATATTTCTACTTTTTGGAAGAAAGATTGGTTAGGATTAGAATTTTCATACTTTGAAATGAATTTGGTGAGAGGTGTGATTGAGCCGCGAGCCATGCTCTGTATTCCCCTCTCTCGGGGAGGCCGGGGCTACATCTTCTCAGTTAGTTCCTGGAGTTGAAATGAATGTGCATCAGAGGAACAGGATGGCTGTGGGTTTGCAGTGAACACTAACCTTCCTGTTATAGCGCTTTTTTATATTCTTTACAGGAAGCCGGTATATGTGACGGGAAGCATGAGACATAAAAATGACCTAAAGTATCAGCATTTTCAGTCTTCAGATTATCACTTTTTATTGGATTCAATAAATACTAAAGTTTACATGATATTTTTTCTCTTTACTGAAATGAACAATACCACAAACTTGGGGAAAACATGCTTGATCACCAAAGAATCCACAGCGTGCTCATTCTTGTGCACAAAACCCATACATTTTCACCCTAGATTTCATCACTTGTAATGCCAAATCCATTTCATAGTCCGCATGCGTCAAATATGCAGGTTTTATTGTGGACTGCGTAGATTTTCAGTCTGTTACTACCACTTTTGTCATGCTGTATAGCATTTTTTATTGTGTGAACTTTTCGGCCAAAAACCCTACGGTCAGATGTGACATTAAAGTCTATTGTGAAATATAAAATGCTAAGCGGTGTCATTTGTAGGGTTTTTGTGGTGTTTTGGAAGTCGGTAACCTTTTTAAACCAGCACCTCTTGTTGAACCTTGATGTGAAACGCGCGTCGGGTGCGTATTCCTTGAGTGGTGAGGTTCTCTCAATGTCCCTGTGACATAATTTTCTTATTTGTATGTATTACGCTTTGGGGATACTTATATTGTATGCTTAGCATTTACTATTTTGGGATTATACTTTCATGGTAGTATCTGTTTTCAATGCTGAGAGTTTATATATTTTAATTTTCTCCATCTGATTTGTTATCTACCTGTTTTGAGTGGATGATGTCATGACTCACAGATTGCTAGTATTTTTATAATATCTTAACTTTGTATATTCAACTATTTTTAATTATTTAATAAAATTCAGAAATATATTTTCTTAATATAGTCAGCATTTTCAAAACAGCATGCTTTGGGAGTGGCGTTTTTTAAAGAATTGTTATCCTTCAGGCTTTTATCTAGGAAAATATATTACATACTGTATAAAGGAAAAATGCTGAAAAATTCTGTGTTAAGAGAGCCAAATGGCAGCATTTTCTGGTGCATGGCCATCTACCGCTTGCGGGTTTTACTGCAAATTGCTGCAGTTATAAGCACAGATTACTGCATGGAAATGAATGGTAAAATGCAAACAGTTTCACTAAGTGGTAATTACACTTTATAAAAAAAGAGCCTCAGCCAAACGCCTCATTAAGACATCTGCAGGGGAGAGGTTGCATACAGTAAAAAAAAATCCAATTTTTCATTCCTGCGCTAAATTTGATTTTCATCCATTTCTGATCTGTGTATCTGTTTTTACTGTCAGTGTTGCATTCAGTTCTCTCCTATACAAAAAGATAAATTCCAACCTTCTTCTACCCATTAAACGGTTAAAAACGGACAGGACTTGGATGATGCACAGATGGCATCTGTGTGCTATATGTTCACTGACCCATTGATTTAAATGGGTGACTTTGATCCAAAAATCAGATAAAAATCAGCCATGTATAAACCAGAATGGACATGTGAATAGCCCCTCTAGACTATAATGGGTACAAGTTATAGCTGTGAAAAACACATATAGAACACGTAGAAGAATAACGGATGACTGATGTGGACTTAAGGCTCATGCCGACATCCCTGAGACTTAAGGCTCACGCCGACATCCCTGAGACTTAAGGCTCATGCCAACATCCCTGAGACTTAAGGCTCATGCCGACATCCCTGAGATTTAAGGCTCATGCCGACATCCCTGAGACTTAAGGGTTATGCCGACATTCCTGAGACTAGGCCTGAGCAAGGACTGCAATGCACAAACTGTGAGAGGGTTCCCCACCCGACCTCAACAGTTTCAATTCAGTTGACCTATAATAAGCAATGTCTGTAGGTGATGGACTGCATGACTCTGTGCTGTTGTTTACTTATACTGAAGGTTTTATCACTAGGAGATTATCACTGCTGAGACTAACTGCCTCATGTTAAGTCATCCAACTTCGTCTCCCCCTGTGATTAGCAGCTCGCTGTCAATATACAATGTACAAAGAGAGCCTGGTGTTGGCGGGATCAGCTTTCTCAGCTCTGCTACATGCTACATCTAAAAACTTTGATTGTGTCACAACTTCTGCACTCATTAAACTAAATGATACATTGCTGGAATTAGGGTCTCTTTTCCTACATTATACTGTTCTTCGGAGAAGTAGCAAAAACCTGGTGAGACTAATTCTTAAACAGAACAGATCTGTTTATTCACATGTATTATGACATTTCTATGTATCTGGTTTTCTAAATATTCAGCAAAACATAGGGCATATTGATGCATGAACAGTAACGACATATTATTTTTTGCAGGTCCTGGAGACTGTACAGTGAGCCCAGTTGAAGATGCCAGTGCCCCCTCCCCCACCTCCTCCGCCTACACTTGCACAAGTAGGTTATTAAAGAACATCTCCAACTAATAAACAGATATAGATGCATACAATCAGAAATTAATGCATTATTTATGGTCTTAATATCCATTGAGCTTCCCGGCAGGTGCTTTCTTCTCGCCTGAGCAAGTCTTTCTAGTAGGCTAGAATGCTAATAGCCATATCTGTGCTGCGGGTGAAGAGCTCGTGTACGGCTTAGTACTATCCAGCTCCCTTGTGGACACATATTACATACTACATCAGAAATTGAATAAAGGGTTAACTCTATGTCGCCCGGTATAAAAGATGGAAAAGAAGAACGATATCCAGGAATGCGGTTTATTAGTCAACGCGTTTCGAAGTTCCAAACTTCTTCATCAGGACAAACCGCTGGGCCTGATGGAGAAGTTTGGAACTCTGAAACGCGTTGACTAATAAACCGCATTCCTGGATATTATTTTTCTTTTCCATCTTTTGTACCGGCAGCGCAGAGTTAACCCTTTATTCAGATATTACCTTTGCCGTAGGTCTGCAGCAGCCTTGAGTGTTTTTAGTGGTTGTGGTCACACATCCACACAAGGAGAGCACCAGTGCCTTCGGTCTCCTCATTTCTACTCAGATAAGACCCTATTCCGCTGATAGTTTTTCCAGCTTTCTAACCTCATATAACAGACTACGATTTACCCAATCTAAATCTTGTGGATCCTAGAAATTACCGCACCGTCTTTTCTTGTCCATCATATTTAGTTGACATGATTGTGTTATTATATATAGGTATTCCAATATATCTATATACAACTTTTTGCCTTTTCATAAAAAAGAGGATAAAAATGATTCCACTCAATATCAGCCAGCGATCACAGGAAACACGGGGCACAGGAGCCCTTGGGAGAGTCAATCTCACACAGAAGGTGCCAAGGCAGTAGGGGATCCAACACACAAGAATAGATACCACCATGGTTACATACCGGTAGCCGGTTTTTCCGGAACCCATGACAGCACCACATGAGAGAGGGATCCGCCCCGCCAGGACAGGAACCTACTGAAATATAAGGGGCGGCACCTCTCCCCCGCTTCAGTTGGATTACAGAGCATTGAGAGGACTTCCCGGTTAGTTACATGTTTATCCAACACCACATCACACAAATACACCCGACTATTGTGCACACCCATACGGTGAAAAAAGGGGGGGGAATATACGGGTGCTGTCATGGGTTCCGGAAAAACCGGCTACCGGTAAGTAACCATGGTGGTTTTCCCTTCACCCATGACAGCACCACATGAGAGATTTTTGGAGACTTCGAAACACCTTAGGGAGGGACCACCGCTTGCAGCACCCTTCTACCAAAGGTCAAGTCAGCCGAGGAGGATAGATTTAATCTATAGTGCTTAAAAAAGGTTGAGGGTGAGGCCCAGGTAGCGGCCTTACAAATTTGCTCAATTGATACCTCTGCCTTTTCAGCCCAGGAGGTCGCCACGGCTCTGTGGAATGAGCCTTGATGCCATCAGGAATCGGAACACCACTAGCTGAGTAGGCTACACTAATGGCCTCCCTAATCCATCTGGCAATAGTCCCTTTCGATACTCCATAACCTTTCCTGGCACCCTGGAAGGCTACAAATAAGGACTGGGACCTCCTCCACTGGCTGGTTACTGATATATACTCTAAGGGGGCTCTTTTCACATCTAGATTATGGAATTTCTCCTCTCCTGGGTTTTTCGGATTTTCACAGAAGGAGGGGAGGACGATTTCCTGGCTACGGTGATAATCCGACACCACTTTCGGTAAATAAGCAGGGTCTGTTTTTAGGACAATTCTGTCCTGGTATACCTGGGTATACGGTGGACTAACTGATAGGGCCTGCAGGTCACTTACCCTACGTGCCGATGTAAGGGCCACTAGAATAATGGTTTTTAGGGTAAGATATTTCACTGATAGTTGTTGTACTGGTTCAAATGGTTCCTTTGTGAGAGCTTCTAACACAAGGTTTAAATCCCAGGGAGCCATTTTTTGCGATGGGACTGGTCTAGACCTGTGGCAGGATTTAATAAACCTAGCTATCCATCTGTTTGCCGCTATGTTACAATTATATAGAGCGCCTAGCGCTGAAACTTGTACTTTGAGTGTATTTACCGCTAGGCCTAGCTGTAGACCTGCCTGTAAGAACTCTAAGATAGTCTTGATCGGGGGTTCTTGGTCTAATGGTTTCCCCAGAAACTGCAGAAACTTATTCCATATTCTACCGTATATATTAGTTGTTACTGGCTTCCTACTTTTCATCAGTGTAGCCACCAACCCAGGGGAGAATCCTCTATTACTTAAAAGTGACCTTTCAAATTCCACGCCGTCAGATGGAACCCCTTGACTTGCGTGTGGAATACCGGACACTGAGCTAGCAGGTCTGGAATCTCTGGCAGTACCCACGGATCTGAGAGGGACATTATCTGTAGTAGTGAGAACCATGGCCTTTTTGGCCAGAACGGGGCTATTAAGATCACTCTGGCCTGATCTTCCCTTATCTTTTTCACTACTACTGGGATTAGAGCTACCGGAGGAAAGGCATAACTTAGCTTGAAATCCCACGGAATTGCAAAGCGTCCACTGCCCATGGCTCTTCCTTTGGGTTCAGTGAACAGAATCTTTTTACCTGCCTGTTGCTTCTGTTGGCAAAGAGGTCTATTATTGGCTCTCCCCAAAGATGTACTATCTTTTGGAACACTACCCGATTCAGGGTCCATTCCCCCTGTTTTAGTGTGTTGCGGCTTAGGAAATCGGCTTGTGTGTTTTCTACCCCTCTGATGTGTAGGGCTGATAGGGAGTGTAGGTGTCTCTCTGCCCTGTGAAAGATCTCGTTGGTTTCGAGCATTAGGGAGCGTGACCTTGTCCCTCCCTGGTGGTTGATGTAGGCTACTGTTGTGCTGTTGTCCGACATAATCCGGACATTGCGGCCTTCTAGAGTGGGCATGAATATCCTTAGGGCTCTGTTTACTGCCCGTAGCTCTCTTAGGTTGGAGGATGTGTTTTGCTCTAGCTGTCCCCAGGGTCCCTGGGCTACCTGTCCCCTTAGGTGCGCTCCCCACCCTGAGGAGCTTGCGTTTGTCATTATCACGTCGGACACTGGCTTCTGCCACGATGTCCCTGTTAGTAGGTTTGCTCTGTCTAGCCACCATCTGAGAGAGCCTTTGGTTTTTACGGAAAGTTCCAGCCTTCCTTCTAAACGGCCTTTTAGCGACTTCTGTGCTGATAGGACCTCTGCTTGTAGTTGACGGGTATGAAATTGTGCCCATCTGACCGCTGGGATACAGGCTGTCAGAGTGCCCAACAAGGACATTGCCCCTCTCAGGGTCGTGTGAGGTTGATCTCTTGTTGCCAAGATCATATCCCTTACCTTTTCCACCTTGGCATCTGGTAAGAGACAAATTTGTTGATTTGAGTCCAAGATGAAACCTAAGAACATTTGTCTTTGTAAGGGTTGTAGCCTTGACTTCTTGACATTCACCATCCAGCCGAGATTCCGTAGGGTATCTATCACCCTTTCTACTTGCTCTGTGCAGTGACGTTCTGAGTTGCCCACAATTAGAAAATCGTCTAGGTAGGGTATTATAATTGTGTTGTGGATGCGGAGGAATGCTGTCATCTCTGCAACTACTTTTGTAAACACCCTCGGTGCTATGGATATGCCGAATGGAAGGGCTCTGAACTGAAAATGTTTGAGGTTGCCCCGAATGTAGAGCGCTACCCTTAAGTATTTTTGGTATTCTGAATGGATCGGGATGTGGTAGTAAGCATCCTTTAGATCGACTACCGCCATGAAACAGTTGTGGTGTAACAGCCTTATAGCTGAAGTCACTGACTCCATTTTGAAGGTTTGGTTCTGTATCCAACGGTTGAGGCCTCTCAGGTTTATAATCGTCCTGAACGAATGATCCGGTTTTTTTATTAGAAAGAGGGGCGAGTAGAAACCCCTTCTTTCCTGTCCTCTTGGGACCTCGATCAGGACATGTTTGTCCAGCAGGCTTAGGATCTCTGCCTCTAAGGCCAACTGTTTTTCTACCCCTCTCCTGACGGGGGTCACCACAAATGATGCTCTTGGCTGTTGAAAAAAGGGGAATTTTAAACCTTCCTTTATGATGTTTAAAATCCAAGTATTGGAAGATATATTTTCCCAGGCCTGACCAAACAGCATCAGTCTCCCCCCTACGGGGATGCCGGCGTCATTGAGGGGACTTTTTTGCGGATGAAGCGGCTCCCCCGAACATGAATCCAGACTCTTTCTTCCTCTTGTCTTCCCATCTTTTCCGATCTCCCGGAGGCCGGCCTCTATTGAATTTCCCCCTCCGAAAGGGCGGTCTTCTTTGATCTCCCTGAAACCTGGGGAAGCCCTTCTTCTTATCACCCGCTTTTTCTAGGATTTCGTCCAGATTTTTTCCAAAGAGAAATTGTCCATCACATGGAAGGGAGCATAATTTGGCTTTTGATTGTAGATCTCCCGGACACCCTTTAAGCCATAATGCACGCCTTGCAGCATTTGATAGTCCCACTGCTCTCGCCGTCAACCTCATGGAATCGGCCGAGGTGTCGGCTAAAAAGGCGGCCGCTCCGTGTAGCAGATACATGTCTCCTAAAATTTTCTCCCTAGACATCTTGGAAGCAATTTTTTCTTCTAGCTGCTGTAGCCAGATCATTAAAGACCGGGCTGTACAGGTACCGGCTATCGCAGGTTTTAGTCCCCCCGCTGTTGCTTCCCAAGCATGCCTTAGGTAGGAGTCTGCTTTCTTATCTAGTGGATCTCTTAGTACTCCTGAGTCCTCTAGGGGCAGGGCCGACCTTTTGGATGACCTGGATACTGCCGCATCGATTTTTGGGACCTTGTCCCATATTTCCGTATCCTTAGGGTCAAAGGGATATCTCCTTTTTGAGGAGGAAGGAAGGCTACCTGATTTTTCAGGCTTCTTCCACTCCCTTTCGATGAGCGCCTGGACTTTTTCATTAACTGGAAAGGTGCGTTTCTTCCTTTCCTGTAACCCACCAAACATTACATCTTCTAGGGATTTGGTCGCTTTTTCCTCCTGAAGGCCCATAGTTGACCTAATGGCTTTAAGGAGACTATCAGTATCCTTAACCGGAAAACACGGTCTGCCCCCTGTGTCACTATCCGAGGAGGAAGAGGACATGCGCTCAGCCTGATATTCGGACGAGGAGGAGTCTGATGAAGAACTTGGGGAGTTTCTTCTACTTTTTTTCTTTTTCTTTAATAATAATTTAAGTGAACCTTCCACCTCTGATTTTATGACAGATCTGAGGTGAGTTGCTAGGCTCGGCACTTCCTCCGCCACTGTTTGCTGTATACAGCTAGCGCAAAGGTTTTTTTGCCAATCTTTCGCTAGGGGGTTCTGGCATATCGCACACTCCCTATTATTTCTTTTGCTCCCTGCTTTTTTGCCTTTCACCTAAGGAAGCAAATAACACACAAAAAGGACCCTATTAATAATGGTCTAACATTCACGAAGATCCACTCACCACCCACAAAATCGGGTACCGGGCTGGAAGGCTGCGCTGGAGCATGTGGTCTGTGTTCTCTCGATCTCGAGGAATCATTTGATCTATGGCTCGGACGGCTGCTGCTCTTAGCGCTCGAACGGCTACCGTGCTTCCGTGCCGAGGTCTGCGAAGGGGGTAGAGACAGTGGGGACGGTGAGCATTCCTGCTGTGACCCCATTGTAACAGCCCGGCCGTTCTGCTCCTTGCCTCCTTTAAATAGGCCCCGGTGAGCGATCCTTTTGACCCTCCCCCTGCGACCGCCGGCCATTCTTCTTTTTTTTTTTTTTTTTCCTTCTTCTTTTGTGGCCGGCGCCGCACTAGGCGCCATGTCCGTCGCGTCCGTGACGTCAGCCGGCGCATACCCTAGCTGCACCGCGCCGCTGACGTCAGGCGCCGGAAGTCGCGCCCGGCTTCCCCTGTCCCAGGGAGAAGGAGCGAGCGGGCGCGCGCGCAGGGGGAGGGAGGCACGGAGGAGCGCCCCGAATGGAGGCCGCCTTACCGCACCCGCACAAACCCGGGGCCTGCTGGAGGAACCCCGGGGACTGCGCTTCCAGGCGCCGACGGCCAGCGCTGCAGGTAAGCTGACCTGCTCTTCCCGCGCCGGGACGGCCCTGGGTCCATGTCTTCATCCATGGCAGGCACCGCCGCTGTCAGCCTGGGATCCCGCTCCAGGACAGGAACCCAACTGAAGCGGGGGAGAGGTGCCGCCCCTTATATTTCAGTAGGTTCCTGTCCTGGCGGGGCGGATCCCTCTCTCATGTGGTGCTGTCATGGGTGAAGGGAAAAAATCAATGTTTGTTCTAAAATTGTTAAAAAAAAATCTTAAGCAATGTATAATCAACAAAATGACTGGGCAAAAGGTCTGTAAGACATGGGAATTAGTACGCGTTTCAAACCCTGTGAACTCCCTGGTTCTTAGTCAAAGAGCCAAATTATGACTATAGTATGAGGGAATTCAAAGGTTCGAAACGCGTAGTAACTCTCAGCCTTTCGCTAATCTTTTTGTGGAATATACACCGATGAAGCATTTTTTAACAATTTTGGAATAAACATTGATTTTATCTATTCATGTGTGCTGGATCCTCTACCAGCTTGGAACTTGCTGCCTTATGTATTTGTGCAATTTACAGGGAACCTGTCAGGTCCTCCACGCCCTCCAACCCAGCAGCATTCACATATGTATGTCCCTGCCAAACCAGCTCTGTGTAACGGTTTTCGGTAAAAATTAGGTTGAAAAAAAAAAAGAATTTATATTGTCCCCGTTTCTTATGCTAATTAGTGCTTTGACTAGTCGATGGGGGCGTTAGTTGCCCCAGGCTAGTCGGCCCTCTTTCCATGTTATCACGTCCCTGTGGGCATGATATTACAATTTGCAGGATCTGGCGTCATCGCCAGCTTCTGCAACTCTCACGTGCTCCTCATATTTTGCTCAGGGACAATATAAATGCTTTTTTAAACCTATTTTTAAGGTAAAATATTATACAGGGCTGGTTAGGCAGGGAATTAACTCATACATATGTGAATGCTGCTGGGTTGGAGGGTTTGGGGATCTGACAGTTCCCTTAAAAACAATAATGATATTTTCCCATATTGCTTTGTATTTCATTTGAAGACCCCTGCTGGTAGCTTTAATAACTGCAAGAAAATATAAAGGCATAAATGTTCATTTCAATGTAGCCACGTGCTATTAGGACACATACAGAAAGTCCTTAAAGACCATGTATAAAATTTTTTTTTACCTATTTTAATGTTTACTTTTATTTAATACAATTGCACTATGTTTTAGTCTACAAACTTAATGCATTAATTTATTTTGAGAATTGTTCTATTCCTCACCCCACGATATAGAGTTTGCAACCTTATCCAATTTTCAGTTTTTTTATTTTGTGGGAGTGTCTCTCCCAGTAATATAGGCTGAATGTGAAGTCTGTGTGTACTCACAGTAATATAGGCTGGATGTGAAATCTGTGTGTATCCAGAGTGCTGCTGTCTTGATTACGTCATACATCAGTATAGCTCCAATGCTGCACTTATTGCCTCCCCATATGCTTTCATCCTAGCCTGTAGCCTATTTTTTTTGCTCTTTGTGAGACTTAACATGCTTTCTCCACCCTATCAACTCTTGATATTGGTGTACAACCCCCTCCCTTCTGCTATCTTTGAAGGCTCATTCAGACGGATTCTCTGAAGAAAAAGAAAGGGTACATGTCCGTTTTTTTTATCTGATGTGGTGATCAAACACACCTAATCAAGTGTATGGGATTACGAATAAAATGAATAGTGTTTTTTCTCTTGTGCGAGTGTTTCACTTAGTGATAAAGGCTAGATGTAAAATCTGCACATATTCAAGTGCTGCTGTCTTCATTAGCTCATGCCTCAGCACAGCTTCTACCCTTTACTTATTTCGGCTTTCTTCCTTCTCTATAACCTTTTTTTTCTGCCCTCCCTGAGACTTTACATGCTTTTTCCCCTTTGCACGCAGTAGACATCAGCGTACAACCCCTTCCCCATTCCTGCTTCTATCTTTGACAGTGAGAGAAGAACAGGGAGCCACCAGAAGGAGTCCTGATAGATTTGTAAGATTTTTGCAAAGTACTCAACTACATAAAAGACTTACAAACACTCTTTGGGTGTGTGCACACACTGCGGATTCTGCTGCGGATTGATCCACGCGGATTTAGCAAAATCCACAGGTAAATCCGCAGGTCAGAAGACCTGCGGATTAGCCTGCGGTTTTGCCCTGCGGTTTATCACCTCTACAATGGAGGAGATGGTAAACCGCAGCAGAATCCGCAGAAAGAATTGACATGTCAATTCTTTCTGCAGATTAGAAACCGCAGCAAATCCGCACCGTCTGCACTGCGGTTTCCATTTCCCATAGGATATTATGGTACTGTACACCGCAGCAGAAACTGCTGCGGATCTGCAGGGCCAAAACCGCTGTGGATCCGCAGCAGAATCCGCAGCGTGTGCCCACACCCTTTAGTAGCAAAATGGTAAAAATTATTTATGGACTATTTATAAAATTACATATTCTAGATGGGTCATAGGTCTTAAAAAATATATGGTGGAAGACTGAGGTGTCAAATATTGCACATTAATGTGGAATTGTGTCTTTTTATGCAAATAACACCAAAACAAGAAAAAGTGGGGAGGCAGAGCGCACCACTACGAATAAATACGGAATCAGCAACAGCATGTGAAAAATCATATACTGAGACAAAGAAAGAAGGACAGGCTAAAGCAGGGATCTCCAGAATTTGAAAAATAAATTCTTTATTCATGCAAGCCACAAAAATAGATGTATTCATTTATGTTGCAACAATTTTTAACCTGCAGAAAAAGTCGCATTTCCACATTAATGTGCGCTATTTGACACCTCAGTCTTCCGCTCTTTTCTAACATTGGGAAGTAAGCCGACTATTATTCTGCATAAAAATTCAGAATTTGCCAAAAAAAAAAAAATATTTGCATTGACTTGCGACATTTGACACATTGGTCTCTCTAGCTCTTAGCTCTAGTCGTTGCTGTAATTTGCGCCAGATTTATCATTATGGCGCCACATTTGATAGATATTTAATGTTCTAATGATTACATTAGTGAATTGGCCTAAATTACGCGTTTTTTTAATAAATGTGTAGAGCTACGTTCACACGCACCAAAACTTGCTTTTTGGAAGCAGCTTCTTTGCTGCCATGAGAACAGGTTTTGCCTGCAGAAAAAAAACCGCATCAAAAACGCAAGGTGTGAACATAGGCCAACATGTTTACTTGGATGAGGTGTTTTATTATATCCATTTTTCCTTATTTTTACGGTCTGTCTTCCGCAGGCAAATACAGAAAAGCCTGTTCTCAACAGATCGGAGCAGTCTGGAAGAAATGCTCTGCTGTCTGATATCCATAAAGGTAGAAAGCTTAAGAAGACCGTTACCAATGACCGAAGTGGACCGTCCCTGGACAGTAAGTTGTTTGGTTCAGTTTAGTATCTACAACACTTGGTCTTTGTTCACTCCAGAATTAGGCTATTCCTCTTCTTTTTCCCGCACTAGAAACAGAGAAGCGGAATTTATGGGGTGGACGGATCTATTACGTGATGGAAGCATACATCACACAAAGGACCCTATTAACTATAATCCGGTCTTTTAGATTTCCGTTATAATATTCATTATTTTACTGTAAAAATGATGGACAGAAAAATGGAATTGCATAATGCAGGTGTGATGAGAGCCATAGAATTCAGAAAAATTTTATATATTTAATGAGTAATTATATTTGATTGTATAGTATCTGCCTATGTACAATATTGATCTTTTTTTTGTACGTGCTGACATCTAGTGGTAAAATAGGCTACACTCAATATTGGTCCCGAAATAATCCAATTTTACGACTTTTGAAATTAAATGCTACGTGTTTATTCTGCTAATGGGCAGAGAATAATAACCGGACAAATAAGTTTATTGTGCTGCTTCAGAGAAGGCTATCCGCACACAGACTACATACTTTATTCAGCTATATTGCCCACTAGGAATGGAAAATATTTTTCTCCATAATATTTCACCTATGGAGCAGATTTTGCATTGGTCGTAGCTAATGGCTTTTAGCTCTCTGCCTGCACAGAGCGGTCAGAGTCCGCTCCTGTCGGCAATTCAGCACTTCTGCTGATGTTATGTCTAAGGAGCAGCTGCTTTTCTTCCGTTGACAGGAAGGACTACAGACGTCAAGATGATTGACAGCCGGCTCTCTGCTGCCTAACTGCAGGGAGGCAGCTGTCATTCAGCATGACTTCGGAAGTCACACCCCCTGCAACAGAGCAGCCCAGAAGAGGAAGAGCAGCTCTGGTGATGTGGAGCAGCTGAATCGCCTGCAGGAGCGGTCGGTGACCAGTCTGAGCTAATGCTGAGTTTAACAGGAAGAGGGTAGCTGCCTCTGTTAGCAACTACCTGTTTGTAAGTTTTTAGGCCCATAGAAGAAAAAAAATAGTCTCGCACAACCCCTTTTAACACTACTCTCTTATGTTCCTACATGTCGGATTTCCGACCCCCTTTTGCCAGCAATCAGGAGCGTTCAGCCTATTCAAACACTCCTGTGTATGAGAGATAGGTATTGGGAAAATGATTATCTGACAGCTTTCTAATATGAGTTAAAAGGGTTATTCCCAGCTTCATAAATGGTTGTTATTAGATAGCGCTAGTTAAAACAAGAACTTTTTCAATTTACTGCTTATTAAAATTTGCAGCCGTTCTTAAGATAGTAACATTTTTCTCTTATTTACAGCTCGTTGTCTAGGAGACCGACCACTGCCGTTGTCTAGCTTGTCAACACTGCGCTGAAATTGTCTGGCATCAGGAGGTAAAAGCGCACTCCATTAATCCTGATCAGCTTCAAATCAGTGCTTAGAAGCTCAATAGAAGTTCTGTCTAGCAGCAGTGGTCGGTCTCCAAGGCAACAAGCTGTAAACAAATATCTCAAGAACGACTGAAAATTTTAATAAACAGTAAATTGCAAAATTGCTTGTATTAACATGCACTATCCAATAATACCCATGTATCCAACAATACCCTTGTATGAAGCTGGTTATAATCTGTTAAGCAGTCTTCTGGTGTAGAGCCAGAAAAAAAACAGATGGAGAAGCGAGACAATAATTGTGCCTTTTTGTCTATGGAGTCTAGTACAGTATATGGCAGCCACTGGTTAAAAATAGAGAAATGTTGTTATATGACCATTTACTATTGGTTTTAGATGTTAAGGCATGTAATTACTTAATTCTTCTTTTTAATAGCGCCCAAACCATCTTCCGGAGGTGGTGGTGGTGGAGGTATGGGAGGTGGTGGAGGCGGTGGTGGAGGTGGCGGAGGTTTCGGAGGATCTCCAGGATTAGGTGGCTTGTTCCAAGGAGGGATGCCAAAATTGCGGCCTTCAGGAAGCAGAGAAAGTGGTAAGACATATCATGGTTTTGATGCTTTACAATATATGAGTTCTTATTATTAGCTGTATGCAAATGAGGCTGAAGTGCTACGGTAGATCTGAAACCAGAAACCATAGTCGCTTCAAGACTATTCCCTGTCTAGCAGTGCCATCTCCTTCTTAACTGACAGCTTCTATGTAAAGAAACCATCATTCAAGTAGGTGATAGGCGGGGAATAGAGCCGGAGTGACAGAGGCTTTAGATCTACCATAGCACTTCAGCCTCATGTGTATATGAATTCAAATGACAATTTATAAGTAATGGGGGGAACAGACTGGCCATATAAAGATATTGCTGGACTGGTCTTTGAAAGAGCTACATGCACATATAAATAGTTTGGGTCTTTGAATCTTTCTAATAGATTCCCTTTAAATATTTTTGCAACAATAAATTAGGATTATTTATTCTTTATGCAGTTAACCATCACATATTGAATATGATTTAATGTTGTTTGTTATTTTATGTTGTAGTTTATTGTTGGCTTGTTTATTTTTTCATTCATGGACCTCATTCTTTTAGAGCCGTCAGCAAGCAGAGCACCAATCTTTCCACCTGGTGGACGTATGACATCTCCTAGACCTTTTACTCCACCAAACACCTCTCCAAGAGGACCTCAACCTACAATGGGAATAAGGGCTCCCGCTTTTGAACCTCAAAGAAACCGAATGCCTCCACCTCCTAGGAATGATTTTAATTCCAGGTCAGATCATGGTCCCCCTGCAGTACCAAATACACCTAGACCAATAAATTCAAGTCTTCACAACAGAGGTCCACCTCCAGTACCAGCTCCAAATAGGCAAGTGAACCCACCACCCATGGTTCCATCTGCATCATCTCATAAACCACATGGATTTGGAGGAAACAGCAGACAATCGCCAACAATTCCTCCACCTCTTCCATCCATGAATAGACCATCACTTCCACAAACACCCACTAGACAAATGGATGACAGGCCACCTCCTCCTCCTACAGGAAATCGGCCTCCTCTTTCCAGAGACTTTCCCCCACCTCCACCTCCTCAAAACAATAAACCACCTGTCCCCAACACACCTAGACCGAATACAACTTCTCAGGGACCACCTCTTCCTCCAGGGCGGCCTGGTCCTCCTCCTTTACCACCTACCCCTTCTAACTTTGATGATATGCCAAGACTTCCTCAAAGAAATACATCCTTGTCAACCCTATGTGCTGCGCCGCCACCTGTCCCACCTACTGTACGGTCAGGACCACCACCTCCTCCACCATCAATGGAAAGGCCTCCACTGTCAATTGACAGGCCGCCACCTCCAGCGAGAGAGCCATCTGGAAGAGCAGGTAAATGTTAAAAATGTATGTGTTTTACATGTATACCGAATGAAGCCCTTGTAAGAAGGATCGGTCACCAAGTCTGTTTTAGTAAATATATGGATTTGCCTTAAAACAGCAATTCTGGCCCATCTTTTATTATATCTCTACATTGTGCCGATCCTCTGTTTTTCCTACTAGAAATATATACATAAATTGGGTGTTACCCTTTCCTTTGTCAAAGGGGGGTGTCCCTACACAGTCTAAGACTGGCTGCACTGATTGGACAGTGTCAGAGGATGCAGGACACACCCCCAACTGGTAACACCCAGTTGTCATTTTATATAGTTCTAGTAGGAATAACGGAGGAATGGCAGAATACAGAAATGTAAGAAAAGAGGCTCCAGAATTGTTATTGCACTGTGGTGTGTAGTCAGGACCTAAAGGATAGGATGTGAATAGCTTTGGAGGCTTTTTTTAATGTATTTCGATGCATGTATTTGGGCTAAAAATAGTTATTAAAATTGGCTTTCTTTAAAAAATATTGAATTGTTGTCCTCTTAAAGGCTCTTTGAATAATTCTGCCTGATGAATGAGTTAACTGAGAATTAGTTAGAGAGCTAGTTTTGATAGATAGTTTGTAGCTCTTATCTGTGACTCTTTTTATGACCACAAAGTTTGATGAATTGTGTGATTAATATATATTGTGAGGCAGTGACCAGTGTCATACGTGAGGGTCGCTATTGTGAGGTAGCGTTGTCATCTAAATAGGGGATACTCGCTCAGCAGCCACAAAATCAGTTCCGGCACAGATTTTCCATAAACTCATAACAGTCCATGCGGTTTATTCAGCAGCATAAACCCACAGAAGCAACACAAAGTTCATATACAGCATAGCGTCCATTATAGCTTCACTCTGGTTATCCTTATATCACACAGGTCAAGCAAATGTCCATTACACAGGCTCTTCAGCCTCAGTGTTGTTATCTCACCTACGTCAGGGTCACTCATGGTTGCTTCTCCATGCTGCAGACGTCCATTCCCTCCAGGGAATTACCAGGCACGTGCAGCCATTAAGACAGCGTTCACTTGCTATCAGAAGGCAGCCCCATCTCACTCAGACGGGACCTTCCACACTGGACCAACCAGGTCCCAGCATTCACATGTGACCTACCCTGGCCACATTATATGGTCCATAGCCACGCCCACCGGGTCACATGACTATGACCTCATTACAGGTCCTTCACATACACATATACACTTTACAATAGCGTTATTAAACACACCCCCTGGGTGGGTTTGTAGGTAACTAGTCCCTGACACATTGAATCAGCACCTCAGCAGTATCACTGCTGATTAACACACACAAATCTCCATCTCAAGGCCACCCACTTTGAGATACATAACGGTCATTCAGTATCTTGCCATTCATCCACTCTCCTGGGACATCCATACAGCGCCCCCCTAGTGGACACAGTGGTCACTACACCACACTATGTTTCCGCCAGGATGTGCTCAGAAGCATATTAGATCCGCTGAGTGCCTTGTGGTCACATCAAGTTGCCTGAGAGTCACAAGGCAGAATAAAAGTGAATGTGAACGTGGTCAAGTTATGTGACCAAGGAATTGTTCAGAAAAAACAGGTATGGGCTTTCATTCTTGAAACGGACTGCAGGAAGGTAGTGGGGCCAGTCTGTTTCCTCCAGCCCAGATTTTATAAGTGGCCCATGGCCACAGAATCTGGAGGAAAGGAAAAAAAACCCTGCAAGAGGGTTTTGGGTGTGTCAGTTTGGGTCTTGCAAGCAGACAGAGCAGTTGGTCTGCAGAGCACTCTCTGTGTGAGGCAACACAGGGCCAAGCGGAGCCAAAGGGCCTGGCATCCCCTGCGCACACGGCAGTGCGGTTGCTCACGGCAAGCGGTCCTGGACTGTCTTGTGTTTTTCCCGGCTGCAATTTGGAGGACACAGCGTGCTGTGCACTGTGTGAGTTTTGGACATTAAACACGTTTTGTTTTGAACTTGCTTGGGTCACTGCCTCATCACTGCACAGCGTGGACACCGCTGCATTACAATATATACGGTATATATATATTCTCCAGTAAGGAGTTCACTAATGGATTTTAAAGGGGTTGTCTACCATTCTGAGAACACCTTTCCAAGCCTTATCTTTCCACCCAGTAAAATAGTAGCACTTATACTCACCTCCAATGCAGTCACTGTTCCAGCGGTGTCGGCACTGGCTCTTCAGGGGCTCACGTGACATTGTTATGTCCCTGGGGAAAATCAGCACTGGTTTCACTCTCCTCCTCTATGGACATACTTGACATCAGGAGGAAGCCACAGAGCAACAGAAGCAGCTCTCATTTCTTCCGGATGTGTGAATTGTAAGAAGGAGGGGAGAGTGAAGTCAAAACTGATTGACCACAGTGATCGCGTGACAAAACAGTGTTGCGAGATCCCTGGGAGAGACAGTGCCGACACCAATGGAACGGCACAGGAGATGAGTATAAGTGTTGTTACTTTACTGTGATGAAACATAGGGCTTCAAAAGGGGGTGTCCGAGTAGTGGCAACCACTTTAAGATGACTCATTGTGCAGTTAGCAATAGACAGTGTACACACATAAACACTGATGAAGAAAACGAGCAAAAAAAACCATAAAATAAACTTTTAAAAGGACACAATTTAAAAGAACAAGGCGCAAATGAAAAAAAAGGTGAAAAACACTCAAAATTAGACAAAACATGGCACGTATGCAACACTGAATTGGGCCAAAGACTTTTTAAGTATGTTGGCTACAAAAAAGGAGTAAATGGGCAGTACTTTGGTTGCGAGTTGCTAAGGTTTTGATTTATCGATATATTGCCTTTTCGGATGGCGAATGGTCAGTCATCGTAAGAAAACAATTGTGCCCAGGAATGCAAAAATTAAAAGTAATTACGGTATAATATTAATATTATCATGACATGGAATTAAAAAAAAAAATGAAGATGCAATCATTTTGTATTAATGACAAGCAATGCCAAGTCCTGCATCTCACTCAGTACCTTGGGGTAATATATTGAATACATACTGTAAGTGCGAGCACCCTAACCATGACCAGTAATCTGGCGGTAATACAAATTTGCTGCCAAATGTACAAGCATAATGCCGCTAACTCCACATGTTTGATTCCCACCAGGACAACTTCCTCCACCACCTCCTCCTGCCAACAGAAATGGATTTGGTCATCGAGGGTCACTGGGTCTTCAGCCTCCTTCAAGACCTGGAATGGAATCACCCAGAGGAGGAGTCACCAGACCTCCACCACCTCCAGAAAGGCCAGGATTGGGACCACTGCCACCTCCTCCACCACCTTCATCAATGAGAAATGGTTTCCAAGACTCTGGGGAAGGTAAGAATCAAGTGTTTCATGAATACTATACTCTTTAAGCATCTCGGCGCAAATGGATATCTGTAATCAGATGATCTATTCACCTTGTACCTGAGAAAGCATTTGTGGGCGCCCATTACAAATACACGCCTCGTTATTATACATGCAGTCATTTTTTTAGAACAGTAAAGACCCCATACACATTGGATGAAAATGGGACCACGAACGTTTGCTCATCAATGACCCTAACGCCTCGCAGACTGCATCGACCAATGTTGGATTTGCAGCCAACGGTGAACATCAGTTGAAAAAGCACACTGGTGTTTTGAGCACTCAACACCGTTCGGTGGTTGTTGGAAAAGAATGTTTGATGAACCAGACGGCGATCATTCGTTTTGGCTGAAATTGGCCATTTCGATTACGTTTTATCTAATGTGTATGGGCTCCATAAAGGTTGAGGATGGCTGATATGTTTCTTTATTAACCCATCACGTAATGATAGCCGCACACGCTTGTGTCTGGGCATCTGCAATAATTGTGTAATTTGTGACGCCCCAAAGTGAGGAAATAATAATTCACTTACCTTCATAAGGGTGCCTGCTTGGTCTTCTCACCAGATCTGAAGTTGTTGGTTGATACAAGAATAGTGGGATATTGTCTAATTTGCAAGAATTGATTACAGAGGACCTTAATTTACAATATGTGGTTGCTTTCGAAATCTGAACAAAAAAAATGAGATACAGTAGCTTTTCGAAGACTGGATACCGTACTTTAAGATAAAGTCTTGTATTGTATACATGTAGAATATGGAATGTATGATATATTGAAAATTTGTTATATAGTAAGAAAGTGGAAAGTAATTTTTTTTTTTATTATTATTTATATATTCCAATGGAAAGATTGGTAAATCACCTTCCCCATTGTCTGCTCTCAGTTCCACGACAAATTCATTAAGGCACGAATACTCGTGTGGTGACAGCTTTTCTTTCCAAACACCCAAACACTTAGGCTAAGTGCACACATAGCAGAAATTTTCTCCTGAAAAACAGGACTCCCTTCCCAGAAACCGCGCGGTTTTTTTTTTCTGCGCGTTTTACCGTGATTTTTGCGCGGTTTCTAGACACATGAAAAAAGCCAGAAACGCCAAAAAAACCCGCAAAATTAATGAGCATGCTGCGTTTTTACCGCAATGTGTTTTTTTCGCAGTAAAAAACGCATCGATGTGCACAAAAAGTGCTAAATGCATAGAAATGAATGGGAAGCTTCTTTTTCGCATTTTTCCCGCGGATTTTTTGGCAAATCCACGGGAAAACCGCGAAAAAAACGCTGTGTGTGAACACAGATCAGGTCTGCGGAAATTGAAGATTTTCAGTCCCGTTCCACCCTTAACATGGGGGTGGCATCTGCCATAGCCTGAGAGTTGTGACATCACCACATTAGTTGATTGTCCGATCCCACTGAAGTAATCAGATTTAGCAAAATGTTGGATTTGTCACCATGATGTTAGTTTGCAAAACTTATAGTAACCACTAAAATAACTTTTTTTAATTTCATTTTTTTTTTTAAAGATGAATGGGAGAGAAGGTTTACATTTCATCCATTTTCTGATCTGCCACCGCCAGAGCCTTATGTACCATCAAGTAAAACCTACCCCAGTAGACTTGTGAGAGGTGAAAGTCGAAGTAAGTATCAAACTGTTCCTGTCATGTGTTTACCGCAACACAGAGGAGGCAGCGTGTGATTTCATGTATTCCTGCACTGATTAGAAGCATTTCTCCTTCATATTAAACTGTGCAGGTTTCTGTTAGTAATGCAGGGGTTAAACTGTTCAGCTTGGAGTCTCTGAAGCTTTCTTGCATTGATGATCTCAGTTGTTCAGTTTGACCACTCCCCTCTCCTATATATACTCGCCTATGGCAAGCTGGATTGCCAGTGTTAGTCTTGTACTGCCTGTTGTGGAGGTATTGGATTGTGACGCTTCAGGGGTTTGGCAGCGTCCGAGAGTGGACCCTCCGGGTCGCAGAACTGAGGCCCCCGGGGTGAGCACGCCAGGTGGAACCGACCCCTATACAGGGACTGTTAGGGGCAGGCCCGCGGGGATCAGACACCGCCACAGCTGGAACCAAGAGGGGCGGCTCGAAGGACTGGAGTGGCTACGGGCAGGACTGGGATGCAGACAGGGCCCAAGGTAGGGGAGCAAGGAGTACCGGAAGGGAACTGGTGTAGAGGAACCAGGCAGCCAGTACCAACAGGTGGCAACAGGACTAGTGCACAGGACTCCGTGCACTGAACGCGAAGGGAGACAGGGCGCGGTAGCACCAGGAACAAATACAATGACAGACAGCAGGCAGGAGAACCAGGACAAGGAATGGGACAGACACTGGAGGACGGATATGAGACGGAGCCCAGAGGAGACACTGGGTAGAGAACAGAGACAGGGCAGCACGGAGGGTGGGAAGGCAGGCAGATGACAGAACCAGAGGCAGAGACAACGAAGGCAGGGACAGAAGAGATCACAAGACAAGGGAGAAGACCATAGACTAGCTATAGGCGGCCAGATTAGCGCAGAGTATAGCACACGATAACCAGGCGTCCTCCCCTTATGGGAGACGCCTGAAATACCCCATGCCAGGAAGTGGTTGACTGATCCTGCCCCACGGAGACACCCACCGCCGGGTTTAAGGAAGCTGCTGGGCGCGCGCCCGCGGCCTAAGGCGCATGCGTGGGACCGCGGCTGAGCGGAAGGAAGAATGTGGGAGCGCGCGAGATGACGTGGACGGGTAAGAGAAGTTCGCGGCGGGTCCCGCCGCTGATGGGACGGCAGCGGGAACGGCCGCTGATGTCACATGGATGTTGGTAGAGCCGTTTGAAGCGTTGATCTGTGATTGTTACTTTTGTGTTTCGGCTGTGTGCATATCCTCATCCTCTTCCCGGTGTTCCCCTCTGTTGTTTGTGACTGCATATTTGTATGTTTGCGCATCAAGAAGCGCCCTACTACGGAATATGACCCTGAATTTGTAAAAGAATGGGACAATATTCTGAGTGACTGTTCTATTAAGCTGATGAATTTGATTGTGAAGAGAGAGGAAGCCAAGATGTTAACTTTGGAGGAATCTATTAAAATGATTGAAAGTGATTTGGTGAAATATAAAGATTCTTCTTCTTTTATAATGGCTAGAGATAAAATTAATGACAATCTGAGCAAAATGGAGAACTCTATTACAGTGATAAAGGAAAAGAAATTCAGAAGAGATAAAACTGATTACCAGAATAATCATATTTATGACTGGCATGATTATAGAAGAAAACGTAATAACATTCACCCTTCCATTCTCAAACGCAGAGATAATAGGGTAAGCTTTTCCTCAACGGATATGGATAATACGGATGTTAATACTGACACTTCTGATACTGAGAATTTACCATCTAACAGTTCCATGTGTGCACGGGATGTGGGGCAGCGGATTTCACAAAGCAGTAGTTTTTCAAAAAACGGTTCAGGAAAAAGAAACGTCAGAGGAGATCAGGGAGGAAACACTCCCATCATAAGAGAATTCAGGAGATCAGCGCGGAACAAGCATGCTTAGATACAACTGATAATTTTACAGTCCTGAACCTTTCTGCATCGATTTTATCGAATGATCAAATTAATATCCTTGAAAGGGGTCTTAATTTTGTGCCTACAGCGAAAATGGACTTATTCAACACTATGCTTGATGTTAATCACTTTATGAGAAGATTGACTCTTAGGAGACATTTTTTTGCAGAAGATGTGGAACGTGAAAAAACTTCCAATATCAATTATGAATATGTTGATAAAGTTCCTGAGGAATTTATGCCTACTTCTTTCCAGGAGCAAGTTACCCTAAAGAATTTGAGGGACTTGTCTGAATCTGGTTCTAAGTTAATGTATTTAACTGATGTTAATTTTTCCTCTAGAGTCCCTAATCCTAGATATTATCCTGAGCAGTCAAAATTGCAAGTTATGGATGATTTTCAATTTCTTGTTGAGGATGAACTTATGAAAATCTATAATGCTAATCAGAATGGTCGTTCTAACATTTCTCGTACTGAGAAACAGGCACTTGATTTGTTATCTGCTAATGTCAATATCGTGGTAAGAAATTCTGACAAGGGGGGATCTGTGACCATATTAGATACTGGGCTGTATGAAAGAGAGGTAAGGGCTATGCTTTTTAATAGTGAGGTATACAAGGGAATTAATTATAACCCTACAGATAACATCAGAATGGAATTACAGGAATTGTTACATAGGGGTTTTAGTTTGGGAATTATTAATCAAAAACAATGTGAATTTTTCTGTCCTTTATATCCCAGAGTTCCTTTGTTACATGCACTTCCAAAAGTTCATAAGGAGGTTTTTCCACCTTTGTTTTGTCCTATCATATCGGGCATAGGATCCCTTAATGAAAATTTGTCAGAATGGTTGGATGCAAGATTAAAACCTCTAGCCACTATTTCACCTAGCTATGTGCAGGATTCCAAGCATGTTCTTAGTATTTTTTCTCAGGTGGAATGGCGAAGTTCCTTTTGTTGGCTCACTTGTGATGTACAAAGTTTGTACACTTCCATCCCACACGATTTGGCTATTTTAGCTCTTACTACTTATTTACAGAAATACAGTAATTTTTCAGAAGATTTACAGATGTATTTGATTGAAGTGACCTATTTTTTGTTAAAAAACAATTTTTTTTCTTTTTTGGATGATCTTTATTTACAGGTGCAAGGCTGTTCCATGGGTTCCAAGTTTTCACCGTCTCTTGCTAATATTTTTATGGCCTGGTGGGAGGAGGAGTATATTTTTTCTGAAAAAAATCCTTTTTCTTCTGATATTTTTCTTTTTTTGAGATTTATTGATGATGTTATAATTGTGTGGGATGGTGATGTATTCAATATTGAGAATTTCATGTTCTATATTAATAATAATCCATGCAATATACGTTTCACATATCAATTTGATGCCAAGACAATTTTGTTTTTGGATATTCTTTTGTCGGCAAATTTGGAAGAAAGAAGGATTGATTGTGATATTTTTAGAAAACCTACGGCAGGTAATTCACTGTTACACGCATCTAGCTGCCATCCACGTCATGTTACAGTCATGGCCAAAAGTATTGACACCCCTGCAATTCTGTCAGATAATACTCAGTTTCTTCCTGAAAATGATTGCAAACACAAATCCTTTGGTATTATTATCTTCATTTAATTTGTCTTAAATGAAAAAACACAAAAAGAATTGTCCTAAAGCCAAATTGGATATAATTCCACACCAAACATAACAAAGAGGGTGGACAAAAGTATTGGCACTGTTTGAAAAATCATGTGATGCTTCTCTAATTTATGTAATTAACAGCACCTGTAACTTACCTGTGGCACCTAACAGGTGTTGGCAATAACTAAATCACACTTGCAGCCAGTTAACATGGATTAAAGTTGACTCAACCTCTGTCCTGTGTCCTTGTGTGTACCACATTGAGCATGGAGAAAAGAAAGAAGACCAAAGAACTGTCTGAGGACTTGAGAAACCAAATTGTGAGGAAGCATGAGCAATTTCAAGGCTACAAGTCCATCTCCAAAGACCTGAATGTTCCTGTGTCTACCGTGCACAGTGTCATCAAGAAGTTTAAAGCCCATGGCACTGTGGCTAACCTCCCTAGATGTGGCCGGAAAAGAAAAATTGACAAGAGATTTCAACGCAAGATTGTGCGGATGTTGGATAAAGAACCTCCACTAACATCCAAACAAGTTCAAGCTGCCCTGCAGTCCGAGGGTACAACAGTGTCAACCCGTACAATCCGTCGGCGTCTGAATGAAAAGGGACTGTATGGTAGGAGACCCAGGAAGACTCCACTTCTTACCCCGAGACATAAAAAAGCCAGGCTGGAGTTTGCCAAAACTTACCTGAAAAAGCCTAAAACATTTCGGAAGAATGTTCTCTGGTCAGATGAGACAAAAGTAGAGCTTTTAGGGCAAAAGCATCAACATAGAGTTTACAGGAGAAAAAAGAGGCTTTCAAAGAAAAGTACACGGTCCCTACAGTCAAACATGGCGGAGGTTCCCTGATGTTTTGGGGTTGCTTTGCTGCCTCTGGCACTGGACTGCTTGACCGTGTGCATGGCATTATGAAGTCTGAAGACTACCAACAAATTTTGCAGCATAATGTAGGGCCTAGTGTGAGAAAGCTGGGTCTCCATCAGAGGTCATGGGTCTTCCAGCAGGACAATGACCCAAAACACACTTCAAAAAGCACTAGAAAATGGTTTGAGAGAAAGCACTGGAGACATCTAAGGTGGCCAGCAATGAGTCCAGACCTGAATCCCATAGAACACCTGTGGAGAGATCTAAAAATGGCAGTTTGGAGAAGGCACCCTTCAAATATCAGGGACCTGGAGTAGTTTGCCAAAGAAGAATGGTCTAAAATTCCAGCAGAGCATTGTAAGAAACTCATTGATGGTTACCGGAAGCGGTTGGTCGCAGTTATTTTGGCTAAAGGTTGTGCAACCAAGTATTAGGCTGAGGGTGCCAATACTTTTGTCCGGCCCATTTTTGGAGTTTTGTGTGAAATGATCAATGTTTTGCTTTTTGCTTCATTCTCTTTTGTGTTTTTTCATTTAAGACAAATTAAATGAAGATAATAATACCAAAGAATTTGTGTTTGCAATCATTTTCAGGAAGAAACTGAATATTATCTGACAGAATTGCAGGGGTGTCAATACTTTTGGCCATGACTGTATAGCCAATATACCTACAGGGGAGTTTGTAAGAGCAAAAAGAACATGTACCACGCCTAATTTATACGATAAACAATGTGAGATCATTGGTAAATGTTTTATAAAGAGGGGTTATACTAAGGTAGACATTCAGAAAGCTAAGCATAGAACGGATGAAAAAAGTAGAGAGGATTATTTGCAGAAGGAAAGCAGTAAAACACCAAATTCTGTGGAGGGTCGGTCACCTATTGTTTTTTCAACTAATTTTAGTACTGACTACTACAGGATTGTTCATATTATTAAAAAATTCCTCCCTATTTTGTATGTTGATGATACATTAAAGAATATACTGAAGGATGGGATTAGATTTGTTTCAAGGAGGAATAAAACTATTGCTAATAAGGTATCTCCAAGTGATCATACTAGTGTCAATAGACATGCTAATAAATTTTTTTCAGACAGTTCAGCAAGCATAACTAATTGGTTACCCACTTGTGGATCTTTTAAATGTGCTCAGAAAAACTGTGGGCTATGTAGGTTTATGTGGAACACAGAAAAAAATAGTATCTTCTGTTAATGGAAAAGAATTTAAAATAAAATCTTTTTTGAACTGTGGTTCTACTGGAGTGATCTATGTCATAACATGCGTGGTTTGTAATATTCAGTATGTGGGAAATACTTCACGCACCTTGAGACGTCGTATTTCCGAGCACGTTTATGACGTAGGTCACACTACCACACGCAGTTTGTCTGCTGCTTCTCAACATTTTTTGCATATACATAAAGGAGATCTCAGCAACTTTAGGGTTAATGCCATAGAGAAGGTGCAGACAAAAAGGGTAGGTGGAAATTTAAATGATTTATTATTACGCCGAGAGGCAAAATGGATGTTATTGTTACAAAGCAGAGTTCCAACGGGTATGAATATTAGGAGTGAGATTTTGAGTGTTTTGTAAGTGTGATTTTGACTTACTACCTCCTATTAATCAGCTGGCTATGTTTAGTCTTGATTGTTCCTTGACTTCCTTTGTTTCCCTTTATAAGCATGTGTTCAGATGTATTATGTGTTGTCTTAGAATAAGGACTGGTTTTTTGTCCGAAACGCGTCCAACTACACGTCCTGATGCGTCTCTTATCATGATGGAGAATCTTATGATTTTTTTAAATTTTGGAATAAAGGAATAAAAAATTTTTTAACCTAATTACTGATCTGGATGCTGGAATTTTTTTCCATATTATATTTGTATGTTTGGTATTTTCATTTATCCCTTTACATCCTCTCTTGTTAGTCTGGTTTGTGTATATGCATACACTGTTACTCCCCACTTCCCTGAGTGGGGCAAGATATAGGGCTGTTTCGGGAGGTCAGCAAGGTACATGACCCCGGCATGTTCACCATCAGAAGTATTCCGGGGAGTAGGGATATCTAGGGCGCCTCTTGCATTAGGGACAGGGAAGGATCCCCTGGCCCCAGGATACCAGACAGTGCAGAATGGGAGTCTCCTGATCTCTATGTAACACTACAATAATTAGTAGATGAAGTGGACTGGCTGGGCATGATTGCCGCTATCCAGGGTTTCCAACTGGATTTTTTTTTTTCTTGACAGAGACCACATTGGAAAACTATATAAGTCATTATTTCCATAAGTGATACATGCCTACAGGCCATAATTCTGATATGATGACATGAGCTGCATTCATTGTGAACTGTAAAATGATAACTACAGTCAAAATAATTTGTAAAAGTAATTTAAACTTGAAAAAAAAATCATTTTTTTATGGACGGTGTAAGAAAGTTCCCAATTTGTAGGCACTGTCCTGCAATTACAGGACAGTTGGCAACCAATTAGCTTTCTTCATTCTACTTTTATGGGTATAGTAAAATGTTGGCCATTCAAGAAATGCACCTAAACTATGTATACCTGAGAAAACCAAATGCATCCACGCTCTCTTCCTTTTATTCTAGGTGGCTCCACCAGAAAAGAGAGAGGTGCTCCTCCTTTGCCTCCAATACCCAGGTGAACCAGTTCGTCCATTGCCATAGATGTCTGTAAAGATCAGAGAAGAAACATTTGATTTTGATGCCCTTGTTGGAATTTTGAAAAAAAAAAAAAAGACCACGTGGGACCATGTGGGTGACTATGTATGGACGTGACAGAATACAGGTGCATTGTACTTTTGGGTGAAGCCCGTTACCCATTACCTACCAGGCTGATCATGCCGTTATCCAGAACAAAGGAAAGAAAAACCAAAAAAAAACCTATTATTTCCTATGCCTACGACGGCAGTTTATATCAGTATGGTCGCCACTAATGTGGGGTCTTATACAACTTTAGGAAAGACTCTCCTATTTTTAATGCATTCAGTTCAAGTATAAATATATTCTATTGTCTGAATCAGGAATATATATTTTATTGTTCAGTTTAATTGTGAAGTTAAACAGTAGGTCACTTAGTACGTTTCTTATACTACCTGTGCACATGTGTTCTCATTCTAAATACATTCCTGTAGTACATGGTGCTCTGTCATAAGTCAGTTATCGATAATATGGATGTGGATCTAATTTTGCACTGTGTGCATCATATATGAAGACATTGCATTCAATTACTATAATTCACTTACTATAAGAGTGGGCTTTATGATCCGACTATTCTCTATATCAGATTCTTCTTTCTCCCCTGACTTATAGTAGCATCGAGTAAAAACATTGCTAAGACAGTATTAGTAATTGACACAGTGGTTCAAACAGGACCTGTTTCCAGGTCATAAATGGCCAGTTTTTGCTATTATTTTATTCCCATTGTTCCTCTGAGAATACCTTCTTTTTTCCCTAAATCTGCCATATGGTCCCAGACATATAAGGCTTTATTGCTACTCTTTATGGTCTTTACTTAAGGGATGTGGCTCACATGATCCTCAGGGGCGTGTGTTTAGATTGCTCTGCTTAATTATCATGTGAACCATGCCCCCTTAGTAAACATTATAACAATTAGCTCAAAACAAAAAGCCTCATATTTCTGGAACTATATGGTGGATTGAAAAAAAATCAAAAGAAAAGAAAAAAAAAGAGAATACTCAGGGGAGCAAAAACTGAGAAGTTCTCTTTAAGTCTATCACCAATTTATTACTGGCAGAAGCTTGCATGTTCCTTATCTAGAAATATTTGGTGACCCATATGGAAAAACTATATTCAATATTTTCAAGTGGCTGTCCGATACAAAACCCCTTATGAATGCCTTCAATTTATGTCACGTGAGCACTGTAGCTTTTCAGTGGATGCTGATGGGCTACAGCCTTCAAGTTCAGGCTGCAGTGTTCGCCTGACAAACAATGCTACGAGATGACAAGCGATGCAAACGTCCCAGTTCTGGAGGCAAATTGTATTGACCACACTGAGGTCATTCAAAAGGGGATGCCCAATTGTGGACAACCCCTTTAAGATAGACTGTATACTGCCCCAACTGCAAAATGATCATCTGTTATACCTGGGGAAACATGGGATAGGACTGGCCAGACTTGGTGTAATAATGAGAAAAAGATGATAAGTTTTAGTGCAACTAGGAGTTAATTTTGCAACTTTCTAGACAGTTCTACGCCAAAATTCTGGTGCAAATTGTTTGATGAATCGGGGGCTAAGTGTTCAGTTTACCTACAGCGTCACTGCACAGTGCTTATTGAATTAATTGTCAGAGTGAGAGTTGCTCTTTGTAACCACTGTGCACATTGGCCAAGAGATGAGGACCACCCTCTACTAACTCAGATTATAATAGGTTCCCTTAACTAGTCAACTATTTAAAAAAAGGAAGTTATAGGAGTAAGAGTGTCCTCCGCCAACCGGCTAACCAAAATTTTTTATATTGAGGATATGTTGTCCTTTGATTCGCCCTTCGAAAGTCCACCCAATGTATCCAGTGCTTGTGGTCACACACCCTCAGTTACTCACATCCTTTCTTGGTTCCCTCAGTTACTCACATCCTTTCTTGGTTCCTCTTATACATGGATGGTGGAGTGATTCCAGCTATTATGCAGGCCAGGAATTAAAAATCAGGGCTCTGGATACCTTAGGTGGATTTCTTTGAAATTAATCCAACTGAAAAATTGCTATGTTCTGCAAGTTTTGCACAAAATTTTTAAACTCTATTTTTGGGGCAACCCCGCTAAGCTCACAATGAACCAAATAAAACTGTCTGTTTTGGATTCTAAAAAAATAGTGTAGGTGAAAAACAGCGTATGGCCTGGTCACTTAAGTTCCAGGAAGTTTTACAACATTCAAAAACAAAGGCATGAGCATTGTTTTATTATATCTAGAGTGAGTAGTGCAAGTGAAATATAATTGTAAAGAGGGCCTTTAATCTCATGGGAAACTTTATAAAGTAAAAAGAGACCAAACTATAACTTTATTAAATATATATAATTAGGAAAGGGGAATAATTTTCTCTTTAACTTAGAAATAAAAGCTCGAGCCCTGGGGCTGAAGTCGGCTCTCTGCAGTATCAGTATCTTAACAGTTGTGTAGGACTTCCTGCCTCTGAGATGGGAGTGACCATTGTGTGGGTGAAGATTGTGTGCAGAATTTAAACACAGTGGAGATCTGTGCTGTTATCTATCTTCATGCTGGATGTATTGATGTGCAAAGCAAGGTAAGATTGCTTCCTGTGTATTATGGAGTAAAAGGGAAGAGATGATAGAAGAATCAGCTGCAAGGGTAAAGGTACTGTCACACTTAGCGATGCACCAGCGATCCCGACCAGTGATATGACGCGGTCAGGATCGCTGGTGCATCACTAAGTGGTCGCTAGTGAGCTGCCACACAGGCAGATCTCACCAGCGACATCGCAGCGGTCGGGGGTCGTTACTTACCTGTCAGACGAGGCGATCCTGACGTCCTCCCGCCCGCGTCCACTCGTCGCTCGTCGACGCCACAGTAAGCCCAGCAGGAAGCAGACGACGAGAAATGATCCAGGACCTTCTCGCTCGATCAGCGATAACCAGCGGGGGAGCCGGTCGGAGGTAAGTATCACACTTAGCGATATCGCTAGCAATATCGCTGCTGCGTCACAAAAACCAGTGACGTTATAGCGATATCGCTTAGTGTGACGGGCCCTTAAAACCTATCACAGTTGCTTAGTGTATCTGCTGTGCGTTCTGTTTGTATGTAGTGAGAGACTCAAGATCTCTGTAGACAATAGACTAACAATGATATCGGCAGGTTTGGCTGACAGTCTAATGTGTATGGGGGCCTCCAAACTTATCCACCAAAAATGATTTTTGAGGATAGAATTATTTCGCATGTCCAATTTAGGAATGTATTTTGTCCTCTAAGAGATGGCGAGAGGAGTTTCTCATAGAGAACACTGGAGTGCTCAGCCAGCTGAGTGCACCTGTATATGGCAGAGCCAGGGCTGTTAGTCAACCATTTAAAGTATAGGGGAGACTTAAGATAAACCTTCTACAAGCATCTGTTTGCTTTTCTTGCAGATTAACCCTTACAAGCAGCTGTCCTGTTTTTGTAAATTTAACCTTTAGAAGCTGTCATGTCCTCCTCGTGTAGTTTAACTTTTTAGAAGAAGATGCATTTTCCTCCTTTATTTGATTTTGCATAATACACAGTGACAACAATATCAATATTCTGTGTGAAGCAGAGTTCAGGATTTCCACCTCATTTGCGTTTTGCTAGTCGGCAGCACGCTAGGATGAATTGGTGAATTAATTCACCATATTTGTACTTCACGTTTGAGGAATTTTTTAGAAAAATATGTGAATCGATGCTTCCATTGTATTCTAGGTACAGTGAATCTACAAAACAGTGAATCGGGCAAATGTAGTGGTTCGCCCTAAGGGTATGTGCACACTGTGCGTATTCTGCTTAGGAATTTTCCTCGCAGAATTCACTAAATCCGCAGGTCAAATGACCTGCATTTTTCCTGCGGATTTAGTGCATTTTTTGTGCGGTTTTAGTGCATGTTTTGTGCGGTTTTCCACCTGCGGATTTCTAGAATGGAGCAGGTGGAAAACTGCAGCAAAACCGCACAAAAGAAGGGACATGCTGCAGTTTTCATTCCGGAAAAAAACGCACCATTTGCACTGCAGATTTTGTTTTACATAGAAAAGAATGGTACTGTACATCACATGCAGTTCTGCTGTGAATCCGCAGGGCCAAATCCGCTGCGGATCCGCACCATGTGCACAGAGCCTAAATCCTTTCCAGATGTGAGCACAAGGCTTGCACATTTCCATTCCGATGTGTGTTGCATAGAATCAATACCCCGTCTTCCCCTGACCCCCACACTGTTGGCATCTCACTAGATTTTTCCCTTACTTTGGTAAAAATAAAAGTAAAATCTGCATCCCTGTAATACTGAGGGAAATCATCGGAATTGCTAATGACTCATATTTGAGAAAAGTCTTATAAAAATACAAAAAGAAACAAAAGGTAAAGTTATAAGAAGTGCTTTGACATACTTAACAGATTCTGCCTGCGCACCCCATTTGTGAACTGTGGAATGAATTCGGTACAAGATTCTGCGCACCTAGTAATTGCCGATACGGTCTTCTTACATAGATCCATAGTTACAGCCAATAATGCTGAATATAATAGCAATAAACTATAGACAATAAACTGTATAATCCAATGTCATAGATATTTATTAACATGGTGTCCAGCTTTTACAACAGATCAATTCATAAGCAAATTCACTGGATACATTCTTGTATTTTCCCAAGTTTTTGACAAAAAAAACAGAAAACTTCTTTAAATATAATTATACTCTATAGTGCTCCTGCAATGGTGCTTATAAATAGGTTATTGGGGCAATTTTCCTAATTTGGAAACTATAGAGTGAAGTTTCTCAGGTCATTTTTCATTTCTTCTAAACTAAGTATCACATCAAACTGTTCCTGTAGTTTCAAACAAACTTTCAGAAAACTTCTGACAAACCCAAAAACGAGCACAAAGAGTTCAACTAAGCGCTGGGACCCTTCAGTTCTGATCAACTTTGCTTGGCTTTCCGCATGAGACACGAGCAGTACAGACTAATCTAAGGATCCGTACACTGTTACGTGTGGATCTGTAAACAGATTAGAGCCAAAGGAGTACTGGGCCCAGCTGGGCACTTCTGCCGGACACACATCATGCAAAACTGTCACTCTGACACATAAGAAAGTTTTCTGAAATAGTTTCTATACAAAAATATCAGTAATCACTAACCAGACAATTGGCCAGCAGTACTTTTATCAGTATTCCTGAACAATGTATACATACAGTTAAATGGTACGGTAATTAAACCAAAGATGTAGATAGTTTGGATAATTGCAAAATACAGGCTTAATACTATGTGATGGATAATACCATATATTGAGAATGTCGGCATTAAACCGGCTTGGAATGTAATATTGGGGAGTAAATTGTTGGACTTCACTTTATGCCGTTGTTGCTCACTCTGCTTTTCTATCAGGACGTACAATGCACAGATAGCAGACTCATTCAGCGAGGATGTCACTGATCAGCGGACGGCTTTATTACCAAAGAATTCTGTTTTGGGTGAATAAAATACAAAAAGCATAAATAGGCTGAATATATAATCACATTGTATTAGTTTACATTTTGAGTTTACGTTTTGTAAATGTTTTTCTATATTTTGTGAGTTTTTGGAACAATGAGGTTTTTTTTTTGCATTTTCTTCACAGCCTCGTAGAATAACCGTTTTATCGATACATGCTCACATTTACTCTCTGCTGAAATATCATGCAAATCTATATTAGTTTTATTTTCTTATCTAACTTAGTGCTTTTATATTTGCACCAGAAATGTAAATTGGAACATAATTACAGTCTATTTTTCACCCATATTAGTTGCACAGTTCATTTGTTGTACAGTGTGTGTGTGTATATATTATGATTTTTTTTCTAATTTTTATATAGGGATTTTATTTCATGTTACAACATAGTTGGATTTCTTACTCTGGAGCCTTAGGCACTCCATGTTTTGCAATCAGTTGCCTGTGAGAGGTACCAAGGTACAGAATTATGATGCCACGTAACACCATATAAGTAGTGAAGAATAGTGGCATGTACCTCCGTAATACAGCAAATGCTTAAAGGGGTTGTACATAACTTTAACTCATCTGTTATTGATTCTGGCAATTCTGTTATTCTGCATGAGATATTCAAGGGCTATTTTTTTTTTTAAAGTACATCCATCCTGAAACTTTAACCATGACTTTAACTTAGGATAGGTCATCAACGTCTCATCGGTGGGGTTGCGACATCCAGCACCCAATTGCTCAGCTGTTCTCGTCGTCAGTCAGAACTGACCTGTTACGGAGCTGCACAGCACAGCTCCGACTACTGTATACTGACCATGGATGGGTACAGCACATCCAGGTAGACGTGGCGTACCCGGCAGTATCCAGGGAGGAGCAGCTCCGTAACTGGTCCGTTCCTGCCGACAACGAGAACAGCTGATCGTTGAGGGTGCCGGGTGTCCCATCCCCACCGATCATACATTGATGACCTATCCTAGAAGTCATGGACAACCCCTTTAAGCATCCCACTATTTTTAGAATAGCAAAGCACTTATTTTATATACCCTATTTATCTGAATGGCAGAGAAATAAGGTTGGGTTTTATACCTTTATACACTTCTGACTTAAAGGGGCATTTTTAAGTTTGGAAGTTGGGGTGGGGATCAGTGGGGGGTTCCATCAGTCAGGAAGATAGACTGTATCCCCTGAATTGGAGATACCTTCCAAATGTTAGAATACATCTTTAATGCCAAAAATAAGTTAAATAAATAGATACGACATCTATGGTTTCTTATTTCCTATGAAGGTACATGTAGAATACATTAAAGACAGATCAGGTTGCAATACTCCACACTTTTATGTGTAATTCTCCAATTAAACAAAATCTTTAAAAGGAAACTGTACTTTCAACAATCCTTGAATAAATCAATAGAACAAGAGATAAATTGTAATTTATCTGAGAGAATTCTGCTTCTTTCGACAATTATGAGTCCCTTTTTCTCCCTCCGCCTCCTGAACTCACCAGCCACTCTGGAAAACAGCTGAAATCCATCTTGGACAAAGCAAAACAGACAGCCAGGTTACCCAGAATATTTAAATATATGGTGAGGAGTGGGTGGAAGAGAGGCGAAGCGCAGGGAGAGGTAGAGAAACAGATCATGCTACAGTATAACTAGAAAGTAATTTATCTAACCCCAGAGCTGGATTCCCAGCTACACAGGTTAGTGCTGCTGTATATTGTTTTCCATGATGCTGTTGCTGCTTCTGTCTATTAACTCCAAAAGGAAAACAGCCAAAATCCTTCGTTCTATCTGTGCCGTGTGTGGGAGACATCATAACGGCTTGTCTCCATCCACCAAGCTCAAATTTCAAATTTGAGATACAGTAGATCCTGCAGAGGGGAAAACTGGTGAAAATGCAGTATACAGGTCATATTATGACCAGAATTTGTGTTATTGCTGATGCGCACACAGGACAGCCTATTCTGAAAAGTTACCTGAAAAAACAGTTACCCTTTAGTATTTAGATTATTTCTGGTTTACTTTTAGGAGACATTTTATGCTGATAATTAGAAAGTAATCACCACTGTATCCACAGCATTATGAATTACACTCGTGGATTCAGAAAAGAGGTTAGGGTGCATTTACATTGTGTACAGGAACCGTTTGTTGGTCCTGTCGGGTCTTAGGAATACTTTGAGGGAAAACAGAATGTATTAGGTGCTTTCACACTGCCTTCTGGCACCCATTAGTTGGTCCTGTCTGGGCTTATGTCCTAACCCCCCTGGAAAACGGCATTCGGTCATATGCGCTGACAGGGCCATAGACTCTAATGGTGTTGGCAGAGCGAACGTGCGCTAGGTCGTGCATCATTTTAGAGAGTGAACACCTATTGGAGATGGACACCCAGACGCTCTGTTTTATAGTCTATATCCCCATCACCGCATATACCCTGCAAAATGGGATTCGGGCGTATGCGGTGATGGGGCTATAGACTATAATGGTGTCAAAAGAGCGTCTGGGTGTCCATCTCCAATAGGTGTTCACTCTCTAAAATGATGCACGACCTAGCGCATGTTCGCTCTGCCAACACCATTAGAGTCTATGGCCCTGTCAGCGCATATGACCAAATCCCATTTTCCGGGGGGGTTAGGACATAAGCCCAGACAGGACCAACGAATGGGTGCCAGAAGGCAGTGTGAACGCACCTAATACAATCTGTTTTCCCTCAAAGTATTCCTTAGATAACATTGCGTTTCTCAATCTTTTCTCCCTGCTGGATTTATACAGCTGAGAACTATCCCATATATAAACAGATTCAGATATTTAGTAGCTACTTGTCATATTATACTATTGTACCTCTGCATATTAACATCAAACATAAAAGGATCTCATGATGGCAATAAGGCTGCGTTCAGACTGGTGCATCGAATCTGTGGCTAAAGGTCCCGTCACACATAAAGATGCACCAACGATCCCGACAACGATACGACCTTGTCAGGATCGCTGGTGCATCGCTACATGATCGCTGGTGATCTGCCAAACAGGCAGCTTCACCAGCGATCAGCACCAGCGAGGACGCTGGTATCTAAGGTAAATATCGGGTTACTAAGCGGCGTGCGTCACTTAGTTACCCGATGTGTACCTTAGAAATCTGCGCGTCGCGCCGGGAGCTACCAGCACGCAGGTTTCTAAGGTACACATCGGGTATTTACCTTAGAGACCAGCTCCCAGCGCCTGCTTAGAGCGCTGGGAGCCTCGCTGATCGTTGGCTCCCGCTGCCACACGCAGCGATGCGTGCTGGTCAGCGGGAGAGCAACGATGAAAAAACGGCCCAGGACGATGCTGCACGATCAGCGATACCCGGTGGGGGGGCCGGTCGCTGATCCCCGTCACACACAGCGATCTCGCTGGCGAGATCGCTGTGGCGTCACAAAATCAGCGATCTCACTAGCGAGATCGCTGTGTGTGACGGGGCCTTAACTGTCCTGGTATAACATCTAGACTCACTCAAATTACTGTGCCAAAGATCTATGGAGCTGTGTGTGAGCTTGGGGATCAAGGTGGTTACTTCCAGAATACAAATTGCTACTATATACCCATCTCTACGAAAAGAAGAGGAGGAGTGATGAGCAGAGTGAGAAAAGACAGAAATGAGGCAGTGCTTGATTCACATCTACACAGCTCAGTACTGCTCTATATATTGATCTACATGCTGTTGCTACTCTTGTCTGTGCGCTAAAAAAAGGAATGAAAAGCAGGAATCTGTGCTGTACTGTTGATGGAAGATGTTATAGCAGGTACAGTAGTCTCCAACCACCAGCTCAGAGTCAATTGCAAATTAGAGAGCCTGCAGAGGGGCAAAATCTGGTGAAAATACAAGATACAATGGCCAGAAACAGTGTTAATTCCTGATGTGCACCCATGGGACAGCTTATCCAGGACAAGTTACTTGAAAGTACAGTTACCATTTAATATACCAGGCCCTATCCAGTCTACACTGCCTGCGTGTGATAACACTGGACATGGATCCTGTTGCTGTGATAGCTTGACATGGAGAACATGGATATTGATATACAGTGGGTGTACCTAAATTGGAAACATTGCCGTGGATCTGTTACACTTGCACCTTGTACCAATCATTCATACCAATATCCTTCAGGTACAGTTTTTTTTTCTTCTTTTTTTTTTTTGTTTTAAAAGTGAATTTTTTTTTTACTTTTTTGGATGACTCAACCGTTACAGGTTCTTGGTTGGATTAGGATTATAGATGCACTCTCCAGAATTCATTCATTCATTGTGGTTAGAAACTCGCATATACTGTATATATATATTTGTTAGCGCTGGCGCTATCACTATGTTCAAAAGGATTCGCTATTATAAGATGGAATGCATTTAACCATTTGTCTGAAGTGTTAAGAATAAGTAAAATGTGTGATTATCTCTAGTAACCAAATTATACTTGCACCAAACCTACGTTCATACACATTTTAGTTTGGATATTTATATTTTGATCATGTTAGCAACATGTAAACTATTGTACGGAGATTGAAAAAAATAAATAAATAAAGATACGTTCATTAGGTCAACCTGAGTTATTCAAAATGTTCTTCCACAAAAAGGATACCAACATCATGTTCTTATACATAGAAGATACTTTGAGTTATGTCATGCTTGCACCTCTAATAAAATGGAGCAGGAGGCTCCAAAAAGTTTAATATAAATGCTACTACTATAAAGACCTTTAAAAACGTCCAGTGTACCCGCTGACACTTGTGTGATTTCTGCATCTCCAATACGTGACCACGCAGCCAGTCTTTGGCCCCAGTGATCACTTTTATAATCCCCACTACGATCAGAAACTGGCTAAGTGGTCATGGCAAGCAAACAAGAGTCAACCAAGGACTCAGAATATGTGGCACTGGCATCATAGGCATTCTTAAAGAGGTTGTCCGGACTAAGGGTACAAGTCTGTAGTTACTCTATGTGACTGCAGACTTGTGAATCTTCACCGTGTACGTCTGCGCAATGCGAGGACTCCCTGCTGCCAGGAGTGGGCGGTCATGTAACCATAAGTATGTGATTTGCATACTTCCAGCCACATTCAGACTAGACTTGTCCAGCCTCGCTCAATACACTTGTGTTAAGTGTGGTCGTGCACGTCTAGTCGGCATGTGACAACATGTATGCATACTTGTCCGTCGCAGTCACCAGCAAATCCTCAAAGCCTGCTGTGAACATTTACAAGTCTGCAGTCACATTGAGTGTCTGTAATATTGTAGCCCAAGGTCAGACAACTTTTTTAAAGGGAGCATAGTACTTTTTACTATATTAAGGGGAATGTGACATCAGAAAATTACTTTTTTTAAAATCAGGTTTTTGTGTTAAATGTATTTTTTTATTTATATTATTTATGTCACTGTCTATATTTAAAAAAAAAAAAAATCTTCATACTGGTCAGAAAGCCTAACTTAAATCTCTTACTTCCTGCTGGACACAGACACTTGCAGTTTTTGGACTATATTGAACCCCTATTGACCTCTTTACTGCAAACACAGCCTTATTACTGTCCAAGTGACCTCAATATATCTGACTAGATGGAAACCAGTATACAAAGAATGGTTGCACTCTATCATGCTAAGGCATGTGTACACACAGTGTAGGTACCCATCAGATTTGATGCCGCCTTGACGTTGACTGGTGGGCAGATAATATTTGGACAAATTTTATGCTAAGAGTCTCATATATTTTTTCTATAATTGTAAAGTTGTATTGCAATTCTAATTACATATATTCCACATTGACATGCCTTAGCATGATAGAGTGCAACCATTCTTTGTATATTGTATATGGGGGTAGCTCCTCTTGGTATGCATCTATTCACATTAGTTTGGATGTGCCAGTCAGTTTTGTTTTTGTCACTTAGATGGAAACCAGTGTTAAATAACACTAGGCTATTGAACAAGACACTGCAGTAGACGTGCTAGGTTACATACATTGTAGAAATGGTCCAAAAGTTATCCCTCCTAAGTTGTCTATATGAGCATGTAGGTGATAGGAAGCTGAATAAAAGGATACCTTGTTATCTGTAATCCAATGTTTTATTCCAGACAAATCCATGTTTTTCTTATATGTAAATGAGGTGTTAAGATCTATGGGCCGGACATAGACCTAAATAAGAATCTGCCTCCAGAGATTATCTGAAATGGAAGGGGTGTTACCAGTGTGAGACATGTAGATCGGGAGAACAGACTGTCAGCCATTACATGTCTCACCTGGTGAACCTTGTGGCTAATACTTGGCATGCGGTTATCATGGCAACCATCAGCATGTCGCAATCACAGGGTTAAAGAAGGAGCCACGTCCCTGGTATAAACATCTAGATGCTGCTGTCGCTATTGACAACAGCATCGGAGGGGTTAAACAGCTGTGATCGGTGGTTGCTCTGATCGTAGCCATTACAGCAGGTTGTTAGCTCTGATATACAGCTGACACCCGCCGATAATGTTATAAGTTCTGCTTGTGATCCTGCAAAATCATCGCCCCATAATATACGACAGTCTGCAGGAACACATTGACCTATGCGTCGTATTTGTTTGGTGGATGCTGAGAAGGAGCCATAAGACTTGTGTCCTGCAGGAGATTGAAAATAAAAGAAATAAAAATGCTTAAAAAATATATATAGAAAAAAATACAAGTTTAAATCATCTGCTGTTCTTCTCAAATAAAGAAATTAAGAAAATGTAAAAAATAAATATATTAGGTATCATATCTAAAAAAAAAACTCCGTGATTTATCAAATTCTAATATTGTTCAAACCACATTTTCAAGCCCAAAATAAAAAAAATTGGACTTTTAAAATTACCACATTTTTGGTTTGGTCGCTCTTCCCTAAAACAATAAAAATGCAATAAATGTCAAAATGTCAATGAAATCAATAAAATCCATCCACTCAGCTTGCAGAAAAACAAAGCACTCACACAACCCAATTGTCGAAAAAATGTAAAAGTTGCAGCTCTCAGAAAGTGGCAAAAATACATTTTTTTATTATTTATTTATTTTTTTTACCAAAAAGAATTAAATAAGAAATAATATAAAAAAGACAACTTTGCTATCTCCAGGTGCTGCACCGGAGAATCATGTTTCCAGGCCATTTTTAGCAAACAATAAATGCAATAAAAGCAAAACTCAAAAAATGATGGTGGAATTATGTGGGTGGGGATTTGTAATTTTGCCCCACTTGGAATTTTTTTCCTGCTTTCCATTCATTTTACAATACAATGTATCGATGTCGTTCAAACCTACAACTCGTCCCGCAAAAAACAAACCCTCATATGATTATGTGGACGAAAAAAATAAGAGTATATAGATCTTGGTATAAACACCAGGTCCTTAAGGGGTTGATTTTAATTCATTTTTTGAGAGGTGATGCAAAAGTAAAACCATTGCATTTACTGTATATACTCGTGTATAAGCCGACCCACTAATTTTGCGATAAAAAACTGGGAGAACTTATTGACTCGCGTATAAGCCTAGGGTGGAAAATGTAGCAGCTACTGGTAAATTTTAAAAATAAAAATAGATACCAATAAAAGTAAAATTAATTGAGACATCAGTAGGTTAAATGTTTTTGAATATCCATATTGAATCAGGAGCCCCATATAATGCTCCATACAGTTCATGATGGCCCCATAAGATACTCCATACAAAATACGCCCCATATAATGCTGCACAAAGGTTAACAATGGCCCCATAAGATGCTCCATACACAATACACCCCATATAATAATAATAAATTTTATTTCTATAGCACCGACATATTCCGCAGCACTTTACATTTCAGAGGGGACTGTGAGAATCATGTGGGAATAGTGGATGAGGGCAGGTATATCTCGCCCAGATTCCTTTCCTATGTGGCCTAGTCTGGTCAGTATCGCACCTGCTTACTAATGAATAATGGGAGGTGGATATAAGAGGATGCCAGGTGGTTGTGTGAGTGTCTCAGCCTGGGAACACAGAGAGCCTGTCTGTGTGAGAGACACACGTGAGTGAAAGCAGTGCCCACTGCAACTGTGGTTTGGCTGGACGGGAGAAGCCCGCCAGTTGGTAGTTAGGTGGTACCTTGTTTAGTTAGTGCTGGACAGGCAAGGATTTGTTTTATGTTTTATTTCTTTATGCATTGCTTTCACCATTAATAAACCTGACCCAGTGTCAGTTATACCCAAATCCCAGCTCTGCGCCTGAGTTTCATGCTGAACGCACGTGACCTTTGACCCCAGCAAAGGCGATCCCGGAGTGTTTTATCACATTGTGGTGGAGAACGCGGGCATCACGTTGCAAGCATGAGCATGGAGGATGTGGTGAAAGCGCTGGTACAGTCCACCGCAGTCCAGCAAGAAGCTAATCGGGTGATGATGGCCCAGCTGAAGGAGTTGGTGGACATGACAGCTACCGATCGTTCGCTTCTCCAGCAGGTGGCGCAGCGCCTGGCAAGCCTACATGAGGTTAACCTGGAAGCCGAGTCGAGAGTGATTCACGTGAGTCAGTACTGGCAGAAGATGACGACCGAAGATGACGTCGAGGCATACCTGACTGTTATGAATGAGTCACCGTAGGAGGCAAAAGCAGAAATACAAGCTAAGTCCAGAAAACCAGAGAAGTTGGCAACTATCAGATTGCAGACCCCTGAACCTATCAACACAACTAGCAGTAGCCGTAGGGGGTTCCTACGATGCCCTAGACCCCTCGATCACAGCCGGAGAATTACATTGGCCTAAAGAAAGAAAGGGGAAATCTAAACTGCCCCAGAGCAGACCCCAAAGCAATAGGCAGCCCCCAACATATAATGACGGTGAAGCAAGATGAAAATACTAACACAGACAGAAAGATAGACTGAGCAAAGACGGGGCCCAAAACTACCTAGATAGGAAAGGACAGGAAGGCTGCTGTCTGCAATCTGCCAAAACCCTATCAAAGACATAAGCCAACAAGCTGATATGAAAAAAGGCCCTGAAGCAGCTAGGCTTCAAAAACTAAATCAGCACTCAGGTATTTTCAGAAGACAGAGCTAAATGAATTCAGCACACCACAGCAGGGAATGGCAGAAATCCAGAAAAACAAAGCAAAACAAAGTCAAAGCACCAAAGCAAAAGGCCGAGCAGCAAACTTAGCTTTAGAGGAGCAGGAATTCAGACTGGTCTCCAAGGATCCCACAGAGAAATCACCCGCAGGGCAGAAGGGCGTCGGCAGCCTTATATCCAGTCAGTAACTCCACTCAGCCAGTCATCATCATCAGCCTCAGGTGTTTGATAATCAGGCTCACTACCTTTCTTTACCAGAAGAGGGAGTTCCTCGGGCCTCAGTAATGAAGGGGAAAATGAACTCACAACACCTGACCACGTTTGAACGGACGGCGGTGCGAGAAAAATGGCCGAAGGCACGATGGGCCGGCCTGATTGCCCCGTTTCTTTCCGGTGAGGCCCAAAAGGCTTATTATGACTTAGAGCCTGAAGCTGCGCAGGACTTTGACAAACTGAAAGCCGAGATCTTGGCCCGCCTGGGAGTGACGACCGCTGTCCGTGCACAGAGAGTGCATCAATGGACTTATCAGCCGGATAAACCACCGCGGTCACAGATGTTCGACCTGATCCACGTGACGAAGAAGTGGCTACAACCCGAGGTGCTGACAGCGTCAGAGATAATCCAGAGAGTCATCATGGACAAGTACCTGAGAGCTCTACCGCCAGCCCTGAGGAAGTGGGTAAGCCATGGAAATCCTACGACGGCAGATCAACTGGTGGATCTGGTTGAACGTTACTCCGTGGCGGAAGGACTCCGAGACAACGCTACCCCACCTCGTTCTTCATCGTCTCCAGGTGGAACCGGTAAGACTGTTCCAGGGAGTAGGGGAGATGGAAAAATCCCTAAGACAGTGGGGGAGGAAAACGGGACTGCCCGCACTGCGAAGCCGAGAGCAACGAACTATGGTCTAAGCAAGGGGCCCGTTAGGTGTTTCCGCTGCCAAGAGATGGGACACATTGTTGCGAACTGTCCGCTCACTACTGAACCAATGCAGTGCGACGTCACAGACTCTAAAAACCGCATGTCTATGGTTGCACGGGTAGTGAGTGTGAATGCTTGTCAAAAGGAGGTGGAAAAACACTTGTGTGATTTAACTGTTGATGGAAAAAATGTGGTGGCATTGTTAGACTCGGGAAGTGTGACGCTGGTGAAGGCCAGTCTGGTGTCAGCCCCGACTGGACCATCAGACAAATTTTCTGTAACGTGTGTGCATGGAGACACCTGTTCGTACCTCACCACGGTCATATGCATTACTACTTCCTATGGGTCTGTGCAACATAAAGTGGGACTCGTCCCGGCGTTATTGCATGATGTTATCCTGGGCCGGGACTTTCCCCACTTCTGGCAATTGTGGGAGAATCAGTTGATACCCCAGGGTAATAATGTACATAATTCTTCTCCCCGGGCGCGTGTGGGTCCCGAACCCCTGGAAGAGGTCTTCCCGGAAGACTCGGGGGAAGAGTCTGCTGGAAATGACCTACAGTTCCTGTTTTCAGTCATGGCGGGTGATACGGAGGAGACCGGGGAAGAGGAGGAGGCCGACAGCCGTCCACCTCCCCGTTTGCCGGATTTAGAAGTTCAGAAAGATGACTTCCAAAGCGAGCAAATAAAGGATCCTACCCTTTCTCAGGCTAGGACAAATGTAAAAGTGATAAATGGGGTACCCGTAGAACCTGGCTCTAGGCTGGCATATCCTTACATGGTTCTGGAGAATGATTTACTCTATCAGATAGAGAAAAAGGGGGAAGACATGGTGCAACTATTAGTCGTGCCAAAACCCTACCGGCGGCAGGTGCTGGACCTGGCCCACGGACATGTGATGGGAGGTCACCTGGGTGTCCAGAAAACCACCGAAAGGATATTACACTGTTTTGTTTGGCCAGGCATGCATCACGATGTTCATGTATATTGTGAGTATTGTCCTGACTGCCAAGCCTCCTCACCTAAGCCCCGGTTCTGTAGCCCTTTGGTACCCCTACCTATTATTGAGGTCCCGTTTGAGAGGATTGGGATGGATTTAGTTGGGCCCCTTCCACGGTCTGCACGTGGACACCAACATATCCTGGTCATCTTGGATTATGCCACTCGTTACCCGAAGGCCATACCTTTGCGTAACACGGCCACCAAGACGATTGCCAAGGAACTGGTGCATGTGTTTAGTCGGGTCGGTATACCAAAACAGATACTCACCGACCAGGGGACCCCCTTTATGTCCAGGGTAATGAAGGAGCTCTGCCGATTGTTACAAATCGAACCGTTACGCACATCCGTGTATCACCCTCAAACAGACGGGTTGGTCGAACGGTTCAATAAAACTCTGAAGCAGATGCTGAGAAAGGCGATAGACAAGGATGGGAAGAACTGGGACTATTTACTTCCGTATTTGCTTTTTGCCATCAGGGAAGTGCCCCAGTCTTCCACGGGGTTCTCGCCTTTCGAGTTATTGTATGCCCGACGTCCTCGCGGACTGTTAGACGTTGCAAAAGAAACCTGGGAGGGTCAGGTCACTCCATTTAAAACGGTGATAGATCACGTCACACAAATGCAGGACCGTATTGCGGCTGTTATGCCTATCGTCAAAGAACACATGATGCAGGCTCAAGGAGCCCAAAAAAGAATCTATGATAGGGGCGCCAAGATCCGTACGTTTGCACCCGGAGATAGGGTGTTGATCCTGGTCCCCACGGTGGACAGTAAGTTCCTGGCAAAGTGGCAGGGCCCCTTTGAGATTAAGGAAAGAGTTGGTGAAGTAAACTACAAAGTATATCAGGCAGGTAAACGGAAACCTGAACAGATTTATCATGTAAATCTGATAAAACCCTGGAAAGATCGGTCTGCCTTGTCAGCGGAGCTGGCCCGTCCCGTCTGCTCGCATACCGTACCGGAGGTACGGGTTGCAGAGACTCTCTCGGAGCGGCAAAAGACTGAGGTCAGGCAGTTTCTACTTCACAACCAAAAGTTTTTCTCAGAAAAACCCGGGCAGACTACGCTAATGAAACATGACATCGTAACGGAACCTGGTGTCAATGTTCACGTGAAACCCTACAGAATTCCGGAAGCGCGCCGTGAAGCTGTTTCCCGAGAAGTGAAGGCAATGTTAGAGTTAGGTGTCATTGAGGAATCGCACAGTGCTTGGTCCAGCCCGATTGTGTTAATTCCTAAACCGGACGGCACAATCCGGTTCTGCAATGACTTCAGGAAACTGAATGCGGTCTCAAAATTTGATGCCTATCCTATGCCCCGGGTCGACGAGTTAAGAGATCGGTTAGGAAAAGCCCGGTATATTACGACCCTAGACCTAACAAAGGGGTATTGGCAGATCACTTTGGCGGAGGCTGCCAGAGAAAAGACGTCATTTGCTACGCCGGAAGGTCTATTTCAGTATGTGTATATGCCGTTTGGACTGCACGGAGCACCGGCGACCTTCCAGAGACTGATGGATCGAGTCCTGAGGCCGCATAGGCAGTACGCTTCGGCCTATTTGGATGACATTGTCATTTACAGCTTGGACTGGGAGACTCATCTCCAGAAAGTACAAGCTGTGATTGACGACCTGTGGGTGGCAGGTCTAACCGCGAACCCCAAGAAAAGAAATGTCATGTCGGGCTAGAAGAAGCCCGGTATTTGGAGTATGTAATTGGGAGGGGTGTTGTTAAACCCCAGGTTGATAAGATTCAGGTGGTTCAGGACTGGCCACAACCTGTCAACAAGAAGCAGGTGCAAGCCTTCCTGGGGATCGCCGGCTATTATCGCCGGTTCATACCCAATTTTGCAGCCATCGCTACCCCCCTGACGGATCTTACAAAAGGGAAAGACTCCGTCATGATTAAATGGAGTTTAGCGGCTGAAGAAGCCTTCCATAGCCTAAAACGGGCACTTTGCTCTCAGCCCGTACTGGTGACTCCGGACTTCCGCAGCGAGTTTGTGGTACAAACGGATGCCTCTGATACCGGTATCGGGGCCGTACTCTCACAAGTGAGGGACGGAGTGGAACACCCAGTCCTCTATCTCAGCAGGAAGCTGAATAAACACGAGCAAAGGTATGCAGTCATAGAAAAAGAGTGCCTCGCCATTAAGTGGGCTCTAGAGGCCCTCAAATATTACCTGGTGGGCCGAAAGTTCAGGCTGATCACTGACCATGCCCCTCTCAAGTGGATGCACTTGAACAAGGAACGGAATAGCCGGGTGACCCGGTGGTTCCTTGCCCTGCAGGCCTACACTTTTACGGTGGAGCACCGCCCAGGGGTACAGATGGGGAATGCAGATGCCCTGTCCCGAGTGCACTGTTTGGCGGGTGTCATTGCTTGACCGGAGTGGTCTGAGCAGAGGGGGGGGATATGTGAGAATCATGTGGGAATAGTGGATGAGGGCAGGTATATCTCGCCCACATTCCTTTCCTATGTGGCCTAGTCTGGTCAGTATCGCACCTGCTTACTAATGAATAATGGGAGGTGGATATAAGAGGATGCCAGGTGGTTGTGTGTGTCTCAGCCTGGGAACACAGAGCGCCTGTCTGTGTGAGAGACACACGTGAGTGAAAGCAGTGCCCACTGCAACTGTGGTTTGGCTGGACGGGAGAAGCCCGCCAGTTGGTAGTTAGGTGGTACCTTGTTTAGTTAGTGCCGGACAGGCAAGGATTTGTTTTATGTTTTATTTCTTTATGCATTGCTTTCACCATTAATAAACCTGACCCAGTGTCAGTTATACCCGAATCCCAGCTCTGCGCCTGAGTTTCATGCTGAACACACGTGACCTTTGACCCCAGCAAAGGCGATCCCGGAGTGTTTTATCACAGGACTTATACAGACAATAGACATTACAGCATAACAATAATCACATAGATCATAACAGATACCAAGAGGAATGAGGGCCCTGCTCGCAAGCTTACAATCTATGAGGAAAAAAGGGGGACATGAAAGGTGGGTGGTAACAATTGCCCTGATTGTTTGGACCAGCCATAATGTTAAGTGTGTAACTGTACAGACACAGAGGGCTAATAGATGCATAAAGCATGTGGGAACATGATGCGGGGAACCTGGTTATGGTAAAACTTTTGACTGTGCCACACAGGCATAGTTAGGTTATTGTGTTGAGGTGGTAGGCTAGTGTGAATAAATGCGTTTTAGGGCACACTTAAAATTGTAGGGATTCGGGACTAATCTTATTGACCTGGGAAGTGCATTCCAAAGAATTGGCTCAGCACATATATACAGTAGTCTTGGAGACGGGAGTGGGAGGTTCTGATTATTGAGGATGCTAACCTCAGGTCATCAGCAGAACAGAGGGCACGGGTAGGGTGGTAGACTGAAACGAGGGAGATGTAGGGTGGTGCTGAGCCATGGAGAGCTTTGTGGGTGAGGGTAATAAGTTTGTACTGGATTCTGGAGTGGATGGGTAGCCAGTGTAAGGACTGACACAAGGTAGAGGCATCGGTGTAACGATTGGCGAGGAATATGATCCTGGCTGCGGCATTCAAGACAGATTGGAGGGGGGAGAGTTTGGTAAGAGCGAGACCGATTAGAAGAGAGTTACAATAGTCTAGACGAGAATGAATAAGAGAAACAGTAAGAGTTTTTGCAGAATCAAAAGTAAGAAAAGGTCGAATTCTAGAAATGTTTTTGAGGTGCAGATAACAAGAGCGAGCCAGTGATCGGATGTGGGGGGGCGAATGAAAGTTCGGAGACAAGTATGACCCCAAAACAGCGGGCATGATGCTGGGGAGTAATAGTGGAACCACACACAGAAATGGCAATGTCGGGTATAGATACATTAGTAGAGGGAGGAAACACAAGGAGTTCAGTCTTTGACAGGTTCAGTTTCAGATATAGTGAGGACATGATGTTAGACACAGCATTTAGACAATCGCTGGTGTTATCTAAAAAGTGTAAACATTCAAAAAGAGAAAAAAAAGCCAGCTCACCTGAAGGCATGTGTAGTGGATAGCCCGGACCACGTGCAGTCTTCACGCAGTAACCAAGGAAAAAAAAAAAAGGTCCAGCTTTGCAAATTCAAGTCCAATTTATTGTTAAAAACAAGTCCAAAACAGAGCAAAAAATGGTGTGTTCACATGAGTAACAAGTAGTAGATTACGCGTTTCGAACAATAGCTTGTTCTTTCTCAAAACTACTTCCCTTGGGTGTTACTGCAATATATACTCTTTACACCCAGTAAATTACAAACACATGGTGTGAAGGGAGAAAAAAAAAAAAAGGGGAGAGGGAAACGTGTGAGATATAAAAAATAACATTACAAAGTAAAACACATTTTTTGTGAAAAGAGGGGGGAGCCAAAAAAGAAAACAAAAAAGAATAAAAAAAAAACAAACAATTTTTTTAAAAGTTTTTTTGTGCATATATATATATATATAAATACAATTATAATAACATCAATAATGAAACATAATTTCTCTTCTGGCATTCAATCCATTTGGAAAGCATGTATTTAGATAGAAAATCCAATATGCTTCGCGTGTTAGAAGACGTTTTTTCAGATCTCCACCTCTTATATGTGGTGTTATTCTCTCAATGCCCAGGACACGAAAAAATTCAGTACTTCTTTGGTGTTCATTAATGAAGTGTCTGGATGCAGATGAGATGGAGCGATTAATACTGGAAGGAGATAAGATGTCAGTTATATGTTCAGATATGCGAGTCTTGAGCATGCGAGATGTGCAGCCCACATATCTCAAGTTGCATTTGGAGCAAACAATCACATATACTACATTTTTACTATTGCAATTAATATATTGTTTTATTTTATGTTCATTACACTTAGTACCATCAAAAAAGGAATGAACATTATTAGAATGTGCACATGTTCTGCATCTGGATGTACCGCAGCGGTAAAAACCGCAGCAGTGTAGCCATGTCCGAGATCCAGTTTTAGAGCTAAAAAAGCTAGGAGACACTATGTCTGATAAGGTGTTGGCTTTTTTAGCAACCACTCTGCAGCCGTTAGATAAAATGCTAGACAAAACCTCATCTTCAAACAGAATAGGTAGATGTTTCAAGAAGAGTGCTTTAATGGTGTTAAACTGAGAACTATATTGGATAGAGCAAACCATCTTATCTGGATTTTTATCATTATTATTATATACCTTTGGCAATAACAAATCATGTCTTTTTTTCTTTTGTACAATTTTCTTTGCTCTATCAAGACACCAATTAGAGTAACCCCTCTTGCTCAGCTTGTTGCAGCATGACTCAATTTCTCCTTTCAGGGCATTGTCATCACTGCAATTTCTAGTGATTCTAGTGAGCTCCCCCACTGGTATAGATTTAATAGTGTGCCCGGGATGGCTACTAGATGCATGTAAAATGGTGTTACCAGAAAGTGGCTTGCAGAATGTAGCAGTGCTGATGACAGCACCTGCAATACCTTTTAGTTTAAGATCCAGAAACGAAATTACATGTGGATCCGTCATAAATGTAAATTTGAGATTGAAATCATTAAAGTTGAAATATTCTATTAGTTCTGGTATGGCAGATACATCACCACTCCAAATAAGGAGTGTATCATCAATGAATCTGCCATACCAAAAAATACTAGACAAAAATGGATTATTGTCAGAATACAAAATTACCTCCTCCCAGTGCGACATAACAAGATTAGCCACCGATGGCGAATGTTTGCCGCCCATTGATACTCCTCTGCATTGTAGAAAAAAATCTCCATCAAAAAAGAAATAATTGTGAAGCATTAGGAAATAAATAACCTGCATGATATAATCACACAATTCATTAGTATAGTTACTATATTTATGCAGGTGAAATTCCAATGCTCTGATTGCAACATCTTGAGGAATAGAGGTGTAAAGAGCAGTAACGTCACAGCTAATCCACTGAAAATCACTATTCCAAACTACATTAGAAAATTGATGCAATATGGCTTTTGAGTCCCTCAGGAACCCCGGCACTCGTGTAACCAGAGGCTGTAGCAAAGAATCTACCCACTGGCTGAGGTGTTCCGTGAGAGACCCAATGCCTGAAACAATTGGGCGCATAGGGGGTGGTGATATATTTTTATGAACCTTAGGAAGCCCATAGATTGTAGGAATAGTTGGAGAATCAATTTTTAAAAAATCTACCTGAGCCTTTGTCAGAACACCCAATGCTGCCCCCTCTTCAATTAGTTTGAAAATTTTTCTTTGAAAATCCTTTGTAGGATCATGAGGCAATTTTCTATATGTAGAACTGTCACTCAGTAGAACATTCATTTGGTCTCTATATTGCGCAGTGTCCATGATCACAATCAAGCCGCCCTTGTCTGCACTTTTGACTGTTATTTCAGTAGTTTTCTTAATTTCATCAATAGCTTTTCGTTGTTTGTAGCTCAAGTTGTTATTTTGTTGTTGAATTTTAATTGATGCATCCAATTTTCTAAGTTCACGCTCCATAACGCTCTGAAACTTATCCATGCATTCTGCTCTGGATTGGATGGGATAAAAACTCGGATTTTTTATGCATAAATTTTCTGCTTGAAAAACATCCTTAGACACAATGTTAGTAGAGTCTAGTTCATTCAAATTTTTCAATGCCATTTGCTCAGAAAAATTAAGACCATTGTATTCATTTTGTGCTGGGATTTTCATAGCAATAGAGTCAGATTCGTGTGCAAAAAAATGCTTTTTAACGGTTAGATTTCGTACAAATTTATTTATGTCCAAAAGTGTATTAAAAAGGTTGAAATGTTGATCTGGTGCAAAACTTAATCCCAATGTCAATACCTGAAGTTGTTCCGTTGTAAGATTGTAGCCAGAGATGTTTAAAATATTAGAAAAATCATTTTGAGAGGTTGAAGCTATTTTTTGTTGTTGCGGGTTGTCATCCGTGTATTTATTGCGGTGCTTCCGGCCCCCCCGCCTTTTGCGTTTTTTGAAAAATACCTTTTAGGTTTTCTATAGTAAGAATTGTTGTTACTCATGCCATTCATGCTGGTGTCACTCTGAATATCATTTGAGCTAATATCAGTGGATTCCACATCTGAGGAGCTAAAGGAAACCCGTCGTTCAGGTGTGTTAGAAAAAACATAGCTGCGTTTTAAAATTGACCTGGGAGTTTTTTGAGGTTTCTGCCATCTTCCCCATTCATAAACTTGATTCATCTGATAATCATCCAAGTCACGCTGGAACTTATTCCGCTTACGTTTTATAATAATTTCTTCCAACTTGGAGATAGATTTTTTTATGTTGGCAAGTTCTTCCTCAAACTTAGCATTATTATTCAACTCCAACTTTGACTTAATTTGGTCAATTTCAGTTTGAAAATCCTTTAGCTTGGTGGACTCATATTTCATGATTAATTGCATGAGCTGTATAGAGCAATTGCTGAGAATCAGATTCCATTCTTTGACAAAGTCTTGGGAGTACACAGTAGTTGGAACCTTTTTTATGCGTACACCCCTTGGAATCATATTTTTATGGACATAGTTCTCAAGGGTTGTGTAGTCCCACCATACTTTGGTTTCATTAATCATTGTTTTCTCTAACTTGCTAGTATCTGTCACAAACAATGATTAATGAAACCAAAGTATGGTGGGACTATACAACCCTTGAGAACTATGTCCATAAAAATATGATTCCAAGGGGTTTACGCATAAAAAAGGTTCCAACTACTGTGTACTCCCAAGACTTTGTCAAAGAATGGAATCTGATTCTCAGCAATTGCTCTATACAGCTCATGCAATTAATCATGAAATATGAGTCCACCAAGCTAAAGGATTTTCAAACTGAAATTGACCAAATTAAGTCAAAGTTGGAGTTGAATAATAATGCTAAGTTTGAGGAAGAACTTGCCAACATAAAAAAAATCTATCTCCAAGTTGGAAGAAATTATTATAAAACGTAAGCGGAATAAGTTCCAGCGTGACTTGGATGATTATCAGATGAATCAAGTTTATGAATGGGGAAGATGGCAGAAACCTCAAAAAACTCCCAGGTCAATTTTAAAACGCAGCTATGTTTTTTCTAACACACCTGAACGACGGGTTTCCTTTAGCTCCTCAGATGTGGAATCCACTGATATTAGCTCAAATGATATTCAGAGTGACACCAGCATGAATGGCATGAGTAACAACAATTCTTACTATAGAAAACCTAAAAGGTATTTTTCAAAAAACGCAAAAGGCGGGGGGGCCGGAAGCACCGCAATAAATACACGGATGACAACCCGCAACAACAAAAAATAGCTTCAACCTCTCAAAATGATTTTTCTAATATTTTAAACATCTCTGGCTACAATCTTACAACGGAACAACTTCAGGTATTGACATTGGGATTAAGTTTTGCACCAGATCAACATTTCAACCTTTTTAATACACTTTTGGACATAAATAAATTTGTACGAAATCTAACCGTTAAAAAGCATTTTTTTGCACACGAATCTGACTCTATTGCTATGAAAATCCCTGCACAAAATGAATACAATGGTCTTAATTTTTCTGAGCAAATGGCATTGAAAAATTTGAATGAACTAGACTCTACTAACATTGTGTCTAAGGATGTTTTTCAAGCAGAAAATTTATGCATAAAAAATCCGAGTTTTTATCCCATCCAATCCAGAGCAGAATGCATGGATAAGTTTCAGAGCGTTATGGAGCGTGAACTTAGAAAATTGGATGCTTCAATTAAAATTCAACAACAAAATAACAACTTGAGCTACAAACAACGAAAAGCTATTGATGAAATTAAGAAAACTACTGAAATAACAGTCAAAAGTGCAGACAAGGGCGGCTTGATTGTGATCATGGACACTGCGCAATATAGAGACCAAATGAATGTTCTACTGAGTGACAGTTCTACATATAGAAAATTGCCTCATGATCCTACAAAGGATTTTCAAAGAAAAATTTTCAAACTAATTGAAGAGGGGGCAGCATTGGGTGTTCTGACAAAGGCTCAGGTAGATTTTTTAAAAATTGATTCTCCAACTATTCCTACAATCTATGGGCTTCCTAAGGTTCATAAAAATATATCACCACCCCCTATGCGCCCAATTGTTTCAGGCATTGGGTCTCTCACGGAACACCTCAGCCAGTGAGTAGATTCTTTGCTACAGCCTCTGGTTACATGAGTGCCGGGGTTCCTGAGGGACTCAAAAGCCATATTGCATCAATTTTCTAATGTAGTTTGGAATAGTGATTTTCAGTGGATTAGCTGTGACGTTACTGCTCTTTACACCTCTATTCCTCAAGATGTTGCAATCAGAGCATTGGAATTTCACCTGCATAAATATAGTAACTATACTAATGAATTGTGTGATTATATCATGCAGGTTATTTATTTCCTAATGCTTCACAATTATTTCTTTTTTGATGGAGATTTTTTTCTACAATGCAGAGGAGTATCAATGGGCGGCAAACAGTCGCCATCGGTGGCTAATCTTGTTATGTCGCACTGGGAGGAGGTAATTTTGTATTCTGACAATAATCCATTTTTGTCTAGTATTTTTTGGTATGGCAGATTCATTGATGATACACTCCTTATTTGGAGTGGTGATGTATCTGCCATACCAGAACTAATAGAATATTTCAACTTTAATGATTTCAATCTCAAATTTACATTTATGACGGATCCACATGTAATTTCGTTTCTGGATCTTAAACTAAAAGGTATTGCAGGTGCTGTCATCAGCACTGCTACATTCTGCAAGCCACTTTCTGGTAACACCATTTTACATGCATCTAGTAGCCATCCCGGGCACACTATTAAATCTATACCAGTGGGGGAGCTCACTAGAATCACTAGAAATTGCAGTGATGACAATGCCCTGAAAGGAGAAATTGAGTCATGCTGCAACAAGCTGAGCAAGAGGGGTTACTCTAATTGGTGTCTTGATAGAGCAAAGAAAATTGTACAAAAGAAAAAAAGACATGATTTGTTATTGCCAAAGGTATATAATAATAATGATAAAAATCCAGATAAGATGGTTTGCTCTATCCAATATAGTTCTCAGTTTAACACCATTAAAGCACTCTTCTTGAAACATCTACCTATTCTGTTTGAAGATGAGGTTTTGTCTAGCATTTTATCTAACGGCTGCAGAGTGGTTGCTAAAAAAGCCAACACCTTATCAGACATAGTGTCTCCTAGCTTTTTTAGCTCTAAAACTGGATCTCGGACATGGCTACACTGCTGCGGTTTTTACCGCTGCGGTACATCCAGATGCAGAACATGTGCACATTCTAATAATGTTCATTCCTTTTTTGATGGTACTAAGTGTAATGAACATAAAATAAAACAATATATTAATTGCAATAGTAAAAATGTAGTATATGTGATTGTTTGCTCCAAATGCAACTTGAGATATGTGGGCTGCACATCTCGCATGCTCAAGACTGGCATATCTGAACATATAACTGACATCTTATCTCCTTCCAGTATTAATCGCTCCATCTCATCTGCATCCAGACACTTCATTAATGAACACCAAAGAAGTACTGAATTTTTTCGTGTCATGGGCATTGAGAGAATAACACCACATATAAGAGGTGGAGATCTGAAAAAAACGTCTTCTAACACGCGAAGCATATTGGATTTTCTATCTAAATACATGCTTTCCAAATGGATTGAATGCCAGAAGAGAAATTATGTTTCATTATTGATGTTATTATAATTGTATTTATATATATATATGCACAAAAAAAACTTTTAAAAAAATTGTTTGTTTTTTTTTTTATTCTTTTTTGGCTCCCCCCTCTTTTCACAAAAAATGTGTTTTACTTTGTAATGTTATTTTTTATATCTCACACGTTTCCCTCTCCCCTTTTTTTTTTTTTTTTCTCCCTTCACACCATGTGTTTGTAATTTACTGGGTGTAAAGAGTATATATTGCAGTAACACCCAAGGGAAGTAGTTTTGAGAAAGAACAAGCTATTGTTCGAATCGCGTAATCTACTACTTGTTACTCATGTGAACACACCATTTTTTGCTCTGTTTTGGACTTGTTTTTAACAATAAATTGGACTTGAATTTGCAAAGCTGGACCTTTTTTTTTTTTTTTCCTTATCTAAAAGGCAGGCGTGATATCAGGAGAAGAAGTGTATAATTGGGTGTCATCAGCATAGAGATGGTACTGGAACGCAAATCTACTGATTGTTTGACCAATAGGGGCAGTGTACAAGGTGAAGAGGAGGGGGCCTAGGACTGATCCTTGAGGAACCCCAACAGTAACTGGAAGATGAAAGGAGGAGGAACCAGCAAAAGATACCGTAAAGGAGCGGTCAGAGAGATAGGAGGAAAACCAGGAGAGAACGGTGTCCTTGTTGCCGATGGAGCGGAGCATGGTGAGGAGGAGCTGATAATCCAGTGTCGAATGCAGCAGAGAGATCCAAGAGAATTAGCATGGAGTAGTGACCATTAGATTTAGCTGTTAGTAGATCATTAGAGACTTTAGTGAGGGCAGTTTCAGTAGCGTGTAGAGAGCGGAAACCAGATTGGAGAGGGTCGAGAAGCGAGTTATCAGAGAGATATCGGATCAGACGGGAGTGGACCGGGCGTTCCAGGAGTTTAGAGATGAAGGGAAGATTAGAGACAGGTCTATAGTTAGCAGCACAGTTTTGGTCGAGGGATGGTTTTTTAAGTAGTGGATGTATGATGGCATGCTTAAATGAGGAGGGAAAGATACCAGAAGAGAGAGAGAGGGTAAATATTTTAGTTAGGTGAGTGATGACAGCAGGGGAAAGGGACTGGAGTAGATGTGACGGAAATGGGTCACTGGTGCAAGTGGTTGGGCGAGAAGATGCAAGGAGCCTGCTTACTTCTTCTTCTGTGACTGGTTCAAAATCAGAGAGTGAGCTAGATGCAGTGGGGGAGGGAGGACAGTGCATGGTATGAGGTGATTGGGAGATAATCTCCTGTCGGATCTGGTCATTTTTTTCTTTGAAGTAATTGGCCAGATCGTCAGCTCGAAGCTCCCTGGTTGGGGCCTGCACTCTTGGGTTGAGCAGGGAATGAAAAGTGTCAAAAAGACGTTTAGGGTTATTGGACAGTGAGGTGATGAGGGTGTTGAAATAGGTTTGGAGAGGTGAAGGGCAGTGTTGTATGTTCTAAGCATAAACTTATAATGGATGAAATCTTCGTGTAGACTAGATTTTCTCCACAGACGTTCGGCGCACCTGAAGCACCGCTGCAGGAAACGTGTTTGCAGGGTGTTCCAGGGTTGTTGCCGTCTGTGTCGTGTTGTTCTATGTGAGGGAGGTGCAAATGCATCCAGGGCACTTTGAAGTGTTTCACTGTAATGCTTCAGTGCAGAATGAGGACATGAGAGGGAGGAGATAGGGGCCAATGGTGACTGCAAGTTCTTCATAAGTTTTTGGGTGTTAATGGCCTGTATGTTTCTATAAATATGGACAGTGGGGGTGACCTGAGCGGCCTGGCAGCTCTTGATAGAGAATGAAAGAAGGTTGTGGTCAGAGAGCGGGAGAGGGGAGTTTGTGAAATCATCCACTGCACAAAGCCGAGAGAAGACCAAGTCGAGGGAGTTTCCGTCTTCATGCGTTGGAGAATTAGTAAGCTGTGAAAGGCCAAACAAGGAGGTTAGAGATAAAAGGTGAGTAGCAGATGGGGAGAGGGGAAGAGCAATGGGGATGTTGAAATCGCCCATGATGAGGGTGGGGATGTCACAGGAGAGAAAATGTGGAAGCCAAGTGGCAAAATGATCCAGGAACTGATGGGAGGGGCCGGGAGGACGATACACCACTGCCACTCTCATGGAGAAGGGGGTGTAGAGTCTGACGGCATGGACCTCAAAAGAAGGGAAGACAAGTGAGGGTAGTTGAGGGATAACCTGAAAGGTACATTTTGGTGATAGGAGCAGACCAACGCCTCCACCTGCTCTTTTGTCTGATCTTGGGGTATGAGAAAAGTGTACTTCACCATATGAAAGAGCAGCAGCAGCGGTAGTGCGTGACTGCTGGATCCAAGTCTCATTAAGAGCCAGAAGATTCAGAGAATCTGAAAGGAAGAAGTCATGGATGAAGGAGAGTTTATTACACACTGAGCGAGAATTCCAAAGGGCACAATTAAGAGAGACAGAAGACATGCAGGGAATATTAATAAGATTAGAGGGGTTTCTGAGTGTAGCAGTTGGGGGGTTTGACTTTCTATAACATGGGGGACCAGGGTTGGGAGCAATATCCCCTGTGACTAGGAGGAGGATAGAAAGAGTGCACAAAGGTTAATAATGGCCCCATAAGATGCTCCATAGAATAATATGCCCCATATGCTGCTCCATAAAGGTTATGGCCCCATACGATGCTCCATAGAATATGCTGCCCCATAAGATGCTCCATAGATTATGCTCCATATGCTGCCCCATAAGATGCTCCATAGATTATGCCCCATATGCTGCCCCAGAGAAACCTCTGAATGAATATATATAGGGACCAAAAAAATTGTTTTCAAAACCAAGAAAGAAAAAAGGGAGCCCTAAAAATAAACCTTTAATTAAATAATCCTAAAAAATAGAAAGCTAAATGCTGGGTGATAATGGGTACTGATTAATGACTAAATACACACAAAAAAATAATAAATAATTATTAACAAATGAAGGGGGGAACCTCTCCCTAGTGAACACTAATGTGTCCCTTCCTGACCGCGGAGGTTGGCACCCTAGTTGTTGACGATGTGGCACCCCCGCTCAACGTCGGTAGCCCTAAAAAACCCTATATCACCCTAGCAAAACAAAAAAGGGGATACACAGAAAAACACACTCAAACAGATAAACCCGAAAAAACCTTAATGGGTAGATATGAATATGTCCTTATACAAGGAAAGTGCTGAAGTGCTGTAGACTTATCTCGTAAACAAAAAAGCTCAGAAAGATGAAAAAATGCAGCTATAGATAGCTTATCTCATAATTGAAAATACATATGCTGCAAAAAAGAACCACAGTCCATGTCGTACATAAATCTTATCTCGTAGCAAAAAATACATCTACTGCAGAGGGACATATACCAGTCATATTGTCTAAAAAAAGTCTACAATAACAGGTTAAATAACCACCAGCATTAGCAGCAACACTTCCACCGTATAGTTGCAGACCAACAAATGCTAAAAAACACTTCATAAATAAAGGACCTATTAGTCCATCAAAAAGCACATTTCAGTCAGAATTAAATGATCTTCATGGCAAATCATGGCACTATAGATATACCATCGAGCACAATGGCCATCAATAGCCATAAAAAAACACAATGTAAATTGCAAAGTTGGTCTGACAATCAGATAACAAGATACTTATCAGCCATTGATGTGCCAAGAACGCCCAACGCGTTTCCCCCTCCTAGTCATTGAGGGTTCATCAGGGGCAAAGACATAGGGGTCCCATCCCCCCACCGGCTGAACAAAATGCAGAGTGCGGCGTGAACTGTACCTGAAACGCCATCATTTAAAGACTCCCGCGGCCAGTGAACACCATCATTTCCGGTCACATGGTTAGTGATGGATGTACAGGAAATGCATCAGAAAGGAGGCGGTTTCTACGCCACATCACTCACTAATAATCAATGGAACGCAAAATGCGCTCCACACACAGGAACTACGTCAGAAAGTTGGTGGTTACTTAGCAACATTACCCGTGTACAGGATCATTTCCTGTCACATGATTAGTGATGAATACACAGGAAATGTGTTAAAACGGAGGCGGTTACTACGCTACATTACTCAACTGCGCTCCACACACAAGAACTGCGTCAGAAAGGAGATGGTTACTAAGCAACCTTGTTCCGATCACATGATACAAACTACAAACGCCTGCCAGACATCGGAAGTCCATCACTACAGGGGCAATCTCAATAACAATAGCCCCCAGTGAATTATCAACCCTCGAAAAATGCGTTCCTAAGGCTGATGCGATTCAGGCTGAAACGGCATTATATATATATATATATATATATATATATATAAACAACAATAATATAAAATATATATATATACCAATGTAAAGCAAAAATAACCCAAATTGTGAAAAAATAGAATAACTCACCAAAATCAACATTTTCATTAAAAAAAAAAAAAAGTACCAATGAGTCTTGTCAAATCGTTAGGGTTCCCCCTATCTACAGGGATCAACAGAGATGACCTCCTTTTTCGTTTAGCCACATTATAGGCTGGTTCTAGAACTTTCACAGGGTACCCCCTATCTCTAAACCGACCCCATAAATCCCTTGATTGTGCCTCAAAATCCCCCCACTCAGAACAGTTCCTCCTAACACGTAAGAACTGTCCTCTGGGAATCCCCCGTTTCAAAGGGGGGGGGGAATGATGGCTCTCCCATCTCAAAAGGCTGTTTGTGGAGGTGGGTTTATGGTATAAAGATGTATGTAAGGTACCATTCCTGGAGATAGAAATGTTAATATCCAAGAATGTAATACACTCACCCCCCACCTCATAGGTAAACACCAGCCCCATTTGGTTATCATTAAGGGATTCAACAAAGGAACCAAAGGATTCTCTACTGCCAGCCCAAAGGACGAGGATGTCGTCAATATAACGTCCCCAAAATATAATCCTCGGGGACCAGACGACATCCTCGTCCCCAAAGACCGCCGTATCCTCCCACCAGCCCAGGAGCAAATTTGCATAAGTGGGGGCACAAGGGCTCCCCATCGCAGTGCCCCTGAGCTGGTGGAAATATTTGCCATTGAAAAGAAAATAATTGTGACGCAACACATAATCAAGCAGTCCCAGTACAAACTTGTTATGCGAACCCAAATGAACTCCCCTACCCTTCAAGAAATGCTCCACAGCTTTTAAACCTTCTGTATGTTTAATGCTGCTGTATAAAGCTTCCACGTCAATTGATGCTAATATGGTACCCGGATCCACAGATACCCCTTCCAATTTATTCAGGAGGTCCATTGTATCCCTCAAATAAGAGGGCAAGGTCAACACAAATGGTCTTAAAATTTTGTCCAAATACACACTCGAATTCTGACATAGAGCATCTATCCCAGAGACTATCGGTCTCCCCTTCAAAGGGCTGACGCCCTTGTGTATTTTGGGCAAAGCGTAGTGTGACGTCCGTCTGCGGTCTGGGCTGCAGCCAGCCAACACCCCGAGAAACACTGATACCCTTTACCCCTATACAGGGATCTGGATTTATAGCAGAGCCCAGGAGGCGCTGTCTGAATAGGAGCAGTGGCCAGAGCAGGACGGTCGCCAGAAAGGTGTTCCAAAACAGGACAAAAACGTAGTGGTATCTGGGTCTAAACCAGTCGGGCAGCAAGGTACAAAAACAGTAGACAGTAGCAGAGTCAGATTCAGGCCAAGGTCAGAGTCATAAACCAGGAGGGCAGCAGAGGTACAGAATCGTTAGGCAGAAGCAGAGTCAGAAGTCCAGGCCAAGGTCAGAGTCAGTCAACTATAGCAATTCACACAGTAACACGCAGGGGAACCAAGAATATATCCGGCGGCTTGCAAGCCCAGTCCCAAGGTATTTGAGGGATCAGGTCATCCCTCACAGGCTCCCGGGCTGATGATGTCATCAGGACCGCCCCCAGGACCAGACCTGATGACGATGCACCAACGCCTTCATGACTGACAGAGGAGCGGAGTCTGCGTCCACTAGACGCCTGCGCAGAAGCCCATTCACTGTTGCCGCCATCACTCGGGCGCAAGCCACGGCGCCTCCTAGTGGCTGAGGGCGTTACAGCAGGCCCCGAGTTCGACGACGACATGTCAGTCCGGCGCCTCCTGGTGGCCGAGGCCTGGACAGCAGGCCCTGAGCCCGAGGGCGGCGTGACAGTCCGTCGCCTCCTAGTGGCTGAGGGCAGAACAGCAGGCCCCGAGTCTGACGGCGACGTGACAGTACCCCCCTCTCCAGGAGGGGCCTCCGGACCCTCAAAACCCGGTTTGTCAGGGTGAAGGAGATGAAATCTCCTAATTAATGCCTTGGCATGGACGTTCCCCGCAGGAACCCAGGACCTTTCCTCTGGGCCGTAGCCCTTCCAGTGTACCAGATACTGTACTGAGCCCCTCACAAGGCGGGAGTCAAGGATACCCTGGACTTCATACTCCAGAGCTCCCCTGACCGAAACAGGAGGAGGAGGGGACTGAACAGGGTGAATGGGAGAACGATAAGGTTTGAGGAGAGACCTGTGGAATACGTTAGGCAATTTGAATGACTGTGGAAGTTTTAAGCGGAAGGCTACTGGGTTAACCACCTCGATAATTTAGTATGGGCCGATGAACCTGGGACCTAGTTTGGCGGACGGTACCTTAAGCTTGATGTTTTTTGTAGAGAGCCAAACCTTGTCGCCAACTCCCAGGTGCGGCCCCTTAGATCGTCGTCTATTTGCAGCCGAAGCCTGTCTAACCTGAGCCCCTTTCAAATTTGAATTAACCTCAGACCAAATCGTTTTTAGCCGATGTATATTTTGCTCAACCCCAGGGAGCTCCGACATCCTGGCCGAAAACGACCCAAAGCGCGGATGTAGTCCAAGGTTACAAAAAAAAGGGGTAGTTTTAATGGAGTCTTGATATCGATTATTGAGGGCGAACTCAGCCAATGGCAGATGTTCCACCCAATCGGTCTGATGTCCTGACACATAACAGCGGAGGTATTGTTCCAGAGCTTGATTAGTACGCTCAGTTTGACCATTAGTTTCAGGATGGTATGCCGAGGAGAAGGACAACTCCACACCAATGCGTCTACAGAATGCCCTCCAGAACTTCGAGACAAACTGGGTACCCCTGTCGGACACAATATTTGCCGGAACGCTGTGCAGACGTACAATGTGCAGAACGAACAACTTACTTAAAGTTTCAGAGTTAGGCAACCCAGACAGGGGAATAAAATGGCACTGCTTGCTGAACCTGTCTACCACCACCCAGATACAAGTTTTCCCATCTGATGGCGGCAGGTCTGTAATGAAATCCATGGAGATGTGGGTCCATGGACTCTCAGGGGTGGGCAAGGACTGAAGCCAGCCGGCAGGGCGACTATGGAGGGACTTGGCGCGGGCACAGACTTCACACGCTGAAACATAGTCCTTACAGTCCTTGACCACCGTCGGCCACCAAAAGTTCCTAGTTACCAGCCTGGTGGTATTATTGAGACCCGGATGGCCTGCCAGGACAGAGTCGCGTGATTCTTTTAGAACCTGCAGACGAAGGTTAGCCAGAACGAACAATTTTTTGGGGGGCGTAGTGTCAGGAACTTGCTCTGAAGACCTACGGATTGTAAGAGAATGGTCAGTCATAATATACTGAGCGGCCATGTTGTCTCTAGCAGCCATTTTGTTGAAAGTTAGAGAAGATTCAACTTTTACAAAAGAGCTGATAAAATGTATTAAATGGAGGATGGAAAATGAGATCATGTCTCCTAGCAACCTCAGCCGATGTGCGTAGAGGAAGATTGGATCAATCAATAGGGTCACAGGTTACCAAATATATGGTCAGTATGCTTATACGTGATAGTGTGGTAGCGAAGAGTAGAGTAGTTAAAATGTCAGGATGTAAGAATTTAGGGACCTAGACTGGAGACAATGATAAGATTTTAGGACAGTAGCCATAGATACCAATGACTTATGGGTTTTAGTGTTGCTTGAAGAAATGTTAATTAATATCTTCGTATTATGTCATTATATTCTCTTTTCTAAACCACGTTTCTGTAGATTACCATGAAAACGCCTTAGAATTATAATGTTAACGCCCTCTGCGGCAAAATGCAGCTTTCTTTGTTCTGATAATGTATAAGAAGCCCCTGTTACTGTCGATCGGGGCCATTCCATCGCCATCATGCCACTGTGCCTCACCATGGCCAGGGCACAGAGCCTTACCATCGCCAGACTTCCTAGCAAATCTCTGCCTGTCTGAATTCCTGTTTTTGCCCGCATATTCCAGCTCCTCTGTTATTCTGTATCTGTTTTGCCGTGTATCTCCGAATAAACCTTCAACCTCAGCTTGATAAGAGATCGTCTGTGGAACTTCTTCCTGACTCTTCCAGCTCTCAGTAGGACTTTTTCTTACACGGATCTCCTCCAGAAGGTCCAAAGACACTGCCGACACGACGATCCCATTAGCCAATATCGGGACTGGTTCCCAGTCCTCGGTCTGTGTGGGGCAAAAACTGCGAGAGAGGGCATCTGCCCTCACATTTTTAGTACCGGGGCAAAAGGTGATTAAAAAATCAAACCTGGTAAAAAAACAAGGCCCACCTGGCCTGCCTGGGATTTAGTCTTTTAGCTGACTCTAGGTAGGTTAGGTTTTTGTGGTCTGTAATAACAGTGACCTTGTGTTTGGCACCTTCGAGGAAGTGGTTCCATTCCTCGAAGGCCCATTTGATCGCCAATAATTCCCGATTACCGAAGTCATAGTTTCTCTCCGTGGCAGAGAATTTGCGGGAGAAAAATGCACATGGGCGAAGCTGAGTGAGGGATGCAGTGATTTGTGATAGCACTGCTCCCACTCCGACTTCGGAGGCATCAACTTCTAGAATAAACTGGCAGTCTAAGTCCAGTTGAATCAGAACCGGGTTGGCCACGAAGCACTCTTTTAGTGTGGAAAATGCCCGAATAGCCTCAGGATTCCAATTAGTCACGTCCGCCCCTTTTCGGGTAAGGTCCGTGAGTGGCTTGGCAATCTCAGAGAAACCCCTGATAAACTTGCGGTAAAAAAAAAATCGCAAATCCCAAAAATCGCTGCAGCGCTTTCAGCGATTTGGGTTGCACCCAAGCCTTAATAGGTTGAATCTTGGCAGGGTCCATGCGAAACCCCTTGCCTGAAACCATGTATCCTAAGAACTGTACCTCTTCGGCAAAAAACCCCCCACATTTTTCTAGTTTCGCAAACAAAGAGTTTTTTCGCAGTCTCTGCAGTACCGAACGGACGTGTTGAGCATGTGTCACAGGGTCAGCAGAATAAATCAAAATGTCATCAAGATACACGAGGACATACACCCCACAAATGTCTCTGAAAATATCATTGACAAAGTGTTGAAATACGGCAGGTGCGTTACTGAGTCCGAACGGCATTACAAGGTACTCAAAGTGACCAAGAGGTGTATTAAAGGCTGTTTTCCATTCGTCACCGCTTCTTGTGCGGACCAGATTATATGCCCCCCGGAGGTCAAGTTTAGTAAACCAGCGGGCTCCCAGTAGCTGATTAAACAGATCAGGAATGAGTGGGAGCGGGTACTGATTTTTTACAGTAATTGCGTTCAGCTCACGATAATCAATGCATGGTCTGAGTCCACCATCTTTTTTTTCTACAAAGAAAACCAAGCTCCTACAGGTGAGGTGGAGGGTCTAATAAAGCCTTTACGTAGACTGTCTGCTATGTAGTCGTTCATGGCTACACGCTCCGGACCAGAGAGGTTGAATATTCTCCCCTTAGGGAGACGGGCACCTGGGACCAAGTCTATAGGACAGTCGTACTCTCTATGAGGAGGTAGTTTATCAGACTCCACTATGGAGAAGACATCTTCATAATCTCTGAACGCATATGGAATGGAGGGATTTTTAATTATAATTTGGTACAGTGACATACAGTGATTCTGACACCGTGGACTCCAGCGCACGATATCACCTATGCGCCAGTCAATAACCGTATTATGCTGGTGCAACCATGGCATGCCTAACACAACGGGATTAGATAAATTATGTATAACAAAAAATGACATCTGTTCGTTGTGTAATGCCCCCACTGACATAGCAATGTCTGTAGCAACAAATTCCACTCCACCCTGGATAATGGATGTACCATTAATCGCAGTGGTCTGAATAGGGGCATTAAGTTTTAGCAGAGGTACACCAAGATTTTTTGCAAGCAAAAAATCCATGAAGTTGCCTCGGAACCACAATCCACATAAGCCTTCACACACAGAGTTTTATTAGAAAACGAGAGAGAGACGGGTAACAAAAGTTTAGCCGCATTTGCGGGCAATACCTGAGCCTCTGGGCCAGCACGACCAGAGCTGCCCAGAGGCCGACGTCCCAGAAATGTGGATTTCTGACGCTCAGCACTTCCCTTGAAGCTTCCAGGCTGCAGCATGCTGGTGTAGGAAGATGGGAGTGTTCCTTCAGGCTGTGCTCTGGAGCAGGTGTTAGGCCAGGAAATCGGCTCAGTCAGAAGAAGAAAGAAAAAAAAAATTCAGGAGACTGCTTTCATGTAAGATGGACATATACACAAAAAGCAGTTTCTTTTTTTATGGCCGGATATAATGTGACATCCATCTGCGGTCTGGGCTGCAGCCAGCCAACACCCCGAGAAACACTGATACCCTTTACCCCTATACAGGGATCTGGATTTATAGCAGAGCCCAGGAGGCGCTGTCTGAATAGGAGCAGTGGCCAGAGCAGGACGGTCGCCAGAAAGGTGTTCCAAAACAGGACAAAAACGTAGTGGTATCCGGGTCTAAACCAGTCGGGCAGCAAGGTACAAAAACAGTAGACAGTAGCAGAGTCAGATTCAGGCCAAGGTCAGAGTCATAAACCAGGAGGGCAGCAGAGGTACAGAATCGTTAGGCAGAAGCAGAGTCAGAAGTCCAGGCCAAGGTCAGAGTCAGTCAACTATAGCAATTCACACAGTAACACGTAGGGGAACCAAGAACATATCCGGCTGCTTGCAAGCCCAGTCCCAAGGTATTTGAGGGATCAGGTCATCCCTCACAGGCTCCCGGGCTGTTGATGTCATCAGGACCGCCCCCAGGACCAGACCTGATGACGATGCACCAACCCCTTCATGACTGACAGAGGAGCGGAGTCTGCGTCCACTAGACGCCTGCGCAGAAGCCCTTTCACTGTTGCCGCCATCACTCGGGCGCAAGCCACGGCGCCTCCTAGTGGCTGAGGGCGGAACAGCAGGCCCCGAGTTCGACGACGACATGTCAGTCCGGCGCCTCCTGGTGGCCGAGGCCTGGACAGCAGGCCCTGAGCCCGAGGGCGGCGTGACAGTCTGTCGCCTCCTAGTGGCTGAGGGCGGAACAGCAGGCCCCGAGTCTGACGGCGACGTGACAGGTAGAATGTAGCTACCATAGGGCATTTAGGCAACAAAAAATCAAATTCATTCTTTGAGATAAGTCTAGAATCAAGGGCAGCCTTAAGAATTTTTAACAATCCAAGACTATACTCCTTAGTGGGATCAGATTTAAGTACCTCATACGTGAATTGGTCAGACAAAAGGGATAAACATATCAATATATCTATCCCTATCAAGGATCACAGTGTCACCCCCCTTATCAGAGGGCTTCACTATAATCTGATTGTTATTACTCAAACCCTCGAGTGCTTTCCTCTCGCAATACGGAAGGTTTGGTAGTGTATGGTCCACTCTTGGATCAATTCTCCGAATTTCATCCGAAACCAACTTTAAAAAAATATCAATACTCCCCCCATCACTCATAGGGGGCATCTTGGTACTTTTCGGTTTCAGATTAGAGAAGGGACCTTCACCCATCCCTCGTTGTCCCTCCTCTGCCAGATCCGCCAGCAGAAGCACATCAGGGAGTTCATCAGTTGAAATGCCAAGCTGCACACACTTGGCCTTATCATTTAAAGCAAAAAATGTTTTCCATTTTAATTTCCTAGTGAAAAGATTAATATCTTTAATCCACTCAAAAGGGTCAAATCTAGTGGTAGGCACAAAGGAAAGGCCTCTAGCAAGGACCTTTCTCTCCACATCAGACAGGGCATAAGATGATAAATTTATAATCTCATTGTTGTTATTGGCCCGCGCCACCTCATCCCCAATCAAGGGTACAATTATCTGTGGTTCGTTTGATACGTCCTTTCCCGCAATTTGTAAGGGGCCAAGCCTTTGGTTTCTAAAAAAGAAGAAGATGGCGCACAGGCCGAGGAGGAGGGTTGGCTTATATTTGTAGGGGGAGTTGTTTCTTTTGTTTTTGTATATGTTCTCGCATGAGGCCGATCTATTTCTTGCCATCTCCTATAGCCACCTCTCCAACCCCAGCCCGCCTCTATTCCTATAGTAAGGTCTTGATGAGGAGAATTTTGCTCTTCCCTCTGCATCAGATGACTCAATATCAGAGGAGGAGATATCAGTCTGGGCACGAGTATTACTGCCAAGAGCCGGATACGCCCTCCTCTCCTTAAATTGAGTGTTGTCTCTCAGAAAGCGTTTATGTTTTCTCTCTTTAATATAGAGTTGATATTTCTCCACTGATGTTTTTAAATTCTCTTCCTTGGTAGGAAAATCTGTAGCCATTTTGAATTTCAAAATATTCTCGGTGAGCTCCTTTACCCTCAGAGAAGTTCTCTCTAAAGTCTGTTTTTCCTCATCCAACAACACCTGCATCAAACGCAGATGCTCCATACATTATGCCCCCATAACATGCTCCATACATTATGCCCCCATAAGATGCCCCATAGAATATGCCCCCATAAGATGCTCCATAGAATACCCCATAAGATGCTCCATAGAATAGACCCCCATAAGATGCTCCATAGAATAGGCCCCCATATGATGCTGCATAGAATACCCCCATATACTGCTGCAAATAAAATGACATACTCACCTCTCCTTCGCTGGGGGCCACGTTCCGGTGTCGCTGCTGGCTCAGGACCCGGCACGTGAGATATTCACCTGTCTCCATTCCCACGCTGCTCGCCGCTGCCTGACACGTCATTTCTCAGTGACGTTCAGGCCGCAGAGGGCGCAGCGCGCACTAACCACATCACCGCGCCCTCTGACTTGAACATCACTGACAGAGGACGCAGCAGGCAGCGGCGAGCAGCGTGGGAACGGGGACAGGTGAATATAGCATATACTTACCCCCTCCTGGCGCGGTCTCTGCAGCCCCGTTCTCCCATGGGCTCCAGCGCCTGCTGTTGTGAGTTCATTTTCCCCTTCATTACTGAGGCCCGAGGAACTCCCTCTTCTGGTAAAGAAAGGTAGTGAGCCTGATTATCAAACACCTGAGGCTGATGATGATGACTGGCTGAGTGGAGTTACTGACTGGATATAAGGCTGCCGACGCCCTTCTGCCCTGCGGGTGATTTCTCTGTGGGATCCTTGGAGACCAGTCTGAATTCCTGCTCCTCTAAAGCTAAGTTTGCTGCTCGGCCTTTTGCTTTGGTGCTTTGACTTTGTTTTTCTGGATTTCTGCCATTCCCTGCTGGGGTTGCTGAATTCCTTTAGCTCTGTCTTCTGAAAATACCTGAGTGCTGATTTAGTTTTGAAGCCTAGCTGCTTCAGGGCCTTTTTCATATCAGCTTGTTGGCTTTTGTTTTTGATAGGGTTTTGGCAGATTGCAGACAGCAGCCTTCCTGTCCTTTCCTATCTAGGTAGTTTTGGGCCCCGTCTTTGCTCAGTCTATCTTTCTGTCTGTGTTAGTATTTTCATCTTGCTTCACCGTCATTATATGTTGGGGGCTGCCTATTGCTTTGGGGGTCTGCTCTGGGGCAGTTTAGATTTCCCCTTTCTTTCTTTAGGCCTATGTAATTCTCCGGCTGTGATCGAGGGGTCTAGGGAATCGTAGGAACCCCCCACGGCTACTGCTAGTTGTGTTGATAGGTTCAGGGGTCTGCAATCTGATAGTTGCCAACTTCTCTGATTTTCTGGACTTAGCTTGTATTTCTGCTTTTGCCTCCTACGGTGACTCATTCATAACAGCCTGCCTTCAGCGGTCATGTGATACCGCTCATTAAAGACATAAATATGCGCATATTCATGTCTTTAATGAGTGGTACCACGTGACCATTGAAGGAAGGAGCCTGAGCCCGGGAGAAGCGGGGGGGGGCTGCAGAGACCGTGCCGGGGGGTAAGTATGATCTCTGACACCCCCACTCCCCCTCCCCCACCGACCCCCAGTATATGACTCGCGTATAAACCGAGAGGGGGACTTTCAGCCCCAAAAAATGGGCTGAAAATCTCGGCTTAAATGCGAGTATATACGGTAATTTTTATGCTATTTACCGTGTGATTTTAAAAAAAATGTTAAATACCTTTTTTCCCTTTAAGGGTTCTTTCACACTAGCGTATAGCATCAGATGATTCTCTCATGTCAAAGAATTGCGAGCATGAACCGACCATCATTTTACTGTCATCCAATTCTCTTGCATGCGAGAATCGGATCACATGTGCGGAAAAATGAAGAACTTAATCTCTCCATCTTCTCCATTGTGTATGTCAGCATATATCGGACTGCACTCCGACGACATCCAAGTGCAGTCCGATGTTTTGCACGCACCCACAGACTTGTATGGGTGCACGCCATCCAATATTCGATTTGCAGTATGTAGCAATTTTTTCCTCATGCTGACTTGGCATGAAAAAAAAAACGCTAGTCGGCACTGCTCCATAGTATAACACTGGAGTGAATGCTATCAGATGAAACATTGAATAGCACTTGTCCGAGTTATTCGCTGGCTGTATGTCAGTGTGAAAGAACTCTAATTATAAACGTAATTTTTATTAAAATCATTTTTTGTTTTACTTTGCAGAAATGATTAGTAATTATATACTGTACTCCTGTTACACCCGGAGCTGCTGTCACTGTTCTGCTGTTACCTAATGTATTGTACTCCAGTTACAGCCAGAGCTGCAGTCACTGTTCTGCTGTTAGCTAATGTATTGTACTCGAGTTACACTCAGAGCTGCCATCACTGTTCTGCTGTTACCTAATGTATTGTACTCCAGTTACACCCAGAGCTGCTGTCACTGTTATGCTGTTATCTAATGTATTGTACTCCAGTTACTCCCAGAGCTGCAGTTACTGTTCTGCTTTTACCTAATATATTGTAGTCCAGTTACACCCAGAGCTGCAGTCACCGTTCTGCTCTTACCTAATGTATTATACTCCTGTTAGAGCCAGACTTGCAGTCACTGTTCAGATCTTACCAAATGTATTGTACGCAAGTTACACCCAGAGCTGCAGTCGGGCTATGTGCCCACATTAGCATTTTTAAATGCTCAGGAAACTGGTCTCCTTCCCAGAAAACGCGAGTTTTTTGCTGTGATTTTTGCCCGTTTTTGTGCAAAAACCGTGCGTTTTTGATGCGTTTTTTTCCGCACGTCTTTTGGACTATAGGAAATAGCCAAAAACGTGGACCTAAGTGGAAATTAATGAACATGCTGCGTTTTTTACTGCTAAGCCTTTCCTTAGCGGTAAAAAACGCATCCATTGGCACAAAAAGGCCAAAATGCATTAAAATGAATGGGATTCTTTTTTTAAGCATTTTTCATGCGGTTTGACCCCGAAAAACGCATAAAAAACGCTTTAAAAAACGCAACGTGGGCACACAGCCTCACTGTTCTGCTGTTACCTAATGTACTCCTGTTACACCTAAATCTGCAGTCACTGTTCTGCTGTTACCTAATGTATTGTACTCCAGTTACTCCTAGAGCTGCAGTCACTGTTCTGTTTTTACCTAATGTATTATACTCCTGTTACAGCCAGAGCTGCAGTCACTGTTCAGATCTTACCTAATGTATTGTACTCCAGTTACACCCAGAGCTGCAGTCACTGTTCTGCTGTTACCTAATATGTGGCGCCCCTGAGGCTCGGTCACCACAGAGGTACTGCACCTTCTCCTAAGGTGTAGTGCCCCACCATCCAGGTAAGGTGGGAACTCCTTTCCACGCTCCAACACCCGTACCCCACACACACAGGGTAGTTCTGCACAGCCACAAGCGGCTCTGTACTTAGAAAGTAGCAGAGCACCTTTGGTGATTCCCTGCTTGGAACACTGGACGTGCTTGGAGGTGGGTGGATTTAAGGCATATAAAAGACTGGGAAGGTTTAGAATTACAGGTCAGTCTGACGGGAGGTCAGGAAGAAAGGAAGCCACTCGGAGAGGAGTGAGAATCCCTGGAAGAAGGGATAGAGGAAGGAGTGCTGCAGCTGCCTCAGTGACCTGAGCCAGCTGGCACGGGAAAGGAGAGAAAGGAGAAAGACGTAGAACTGTAACCTAAGTTTCCATAAGAAAGAGAGTCAAGTACGGAACAAAGGAGTAGAGAACAGAGAGGAAACGTGGGTTGGAAGAGGAACCCTGCCTATAGGTTCTCAGCACAAGGCCGGGGCCCGGTCCCCGAGGTTGTATGGACACCTATGGTTCTGCAGCAGACACCGGTGGAGTAGTTGGCTGTAAATGCACTACTCCCATCCAAGACTTGGGGCACAACAGCATCTGTATAGAGAGTCGGGACTCAGGAGAAGGGAGTCCCCGAAGCAGGCTACAGCTGTCTGCCATACGAGTAGAGAACACAGGAACATCTGTAAGGAGGAACTCCAGCGTAACTTAGTGCTAGGAGATCTTCACACTTAAAGGCGCAATAGAGGAGACCTTCAGAAAGGTACATGTTGGCGGAGTGTTGGAGAGGAGCCTTCCATCTTGCCTGGGGGTTGACTGAGTCCCTGACCCGGAGGACACAGCACGGAGGCAGGCACCTGTGTGCCCTACTGACTGTGAGTAAAGCGTTGGAACTACAGACCCTGGTGTCCTCCATTCATTATCGCGCCTACACCCTCAGCACCACTACATCTGGGTACCAGCTCCTACACTGCCTGCTCCTCACTTCATCTATTAATACTACACTGCCCTGGGGCTACAGCTTCACCTGTGGGGAGCTACACCATCTATGCTGTAACACACCACCAGCCCCAGAGGATCTGCATGCAGCGTCGGCCTAACATCCCACTTGCTGAACACCACGGGTGGCGTCAGGAACTATTACACTACAAACCGCAACCGCCATTGATTTGGGCGCCCAGGGCCACGGACCGGGTCCCCGCTGCTGTGACACATCCCGCTGACACCGGCCCGGTACCGAGTAACCCACAGCCCTGGGAGAGCGACCCAACTGTATTGTACTCCAGTTACACCCAAATCTGCAGTCACTGTTCTGCTGTTACCTAATGTATTGTACTCCAGTTACACCAAGAGCTGCTGTCACTGTTCTGTTATCTAATGTATTGTACTCCAGTTACTCCCAGAGCTGCTGTCACTGTTCTGCTTTTACCTAATGTATTATACTCCTGTTACAGCCAGAGCTGCAGTCACTGTTCAGATCTTACCTAATGTATTGTACTCCAGTTACACCCAGAACTGCAGTCACTGTTCAGATCTTTCCTAATGTATTGTACTCCAGTTACACGCAGCGCTGCAGTCACTTTTCTGCTGTTACCTAATGTATTGTACTCCAGTTTCACCCAGAGCTGCAGTCACTGTTCTGCTGTTACCTAATGTATTGTACTCCAGAATATATACAGGACTGTGCCTGTGTAATGAGCGATGCAGCAGTGATGCCTTTAACGGCTGTAATGTGCCTGTACAATAAGCGATGCAGCCGTGTTGCCGCGTCAACTAAGCAACTGTCGCTGATTGGTCGCGGTAGTTAGGCCCCGACCAATCAGCAAGGCGGGATTTCCATTACAGACAGACAGAATTAGACAATTATATAGTAGGTACAGTACAGACCAAAAGTTTGGACACACCTTCTCATTCAAAGAGTTTTCTTTATTTTCATGACTATGAAAATTGTAGATTCACTCTGAAGGCATCAAAACAATGAATTAACACGTGTGGAATTATATAATTAACAACAAAGTGTGAGACAACTGAAAATATGTCTTATATTCTAGGTTCTTCAAAGTAGCCACCTTTTGCTTTGATTACTGCTTTGCACACTCTTGGCATTCTCTTGATGAGATTCAAGAGGTAGTCACCTGGTCTTCCAACAGTCTTGAAGGAGTTCCCAGAGATTAGCACTTGTTGGCCCTTTTGCCTTCACTCTGCGGTCCAGCTTACCCCAAACCATCTCGATTGGGTTCAGGTCTGGTGATTGTGGAGGCCAGGTCATCTGGTGTAGCACCCCATCACTCTCCCTCTTGGTAAAATAGCCCTTACACAGCCTGGAGGTGTGTTTGGGGTCATTGTCCTGTTGAAAAATAAATGATGGTCCAACTAAACGCAAATCAGATGGAATAGCATGCCACTGCAAGATGCTGTGGTAGCCATGCTGGTTCAGTATGCCTTCAATTTGGAATAAATCCCCAACAGTGTCACCAGCAATGCACCCCCACACCATCACACCTCCTCCTCCATGCTTCACGGTGGGAACCAGGCATGTAGAGTCCATCCGTTCACCTTTTCTGCGTCGCACAAAGACATGGTGGTTGGAACCAAAGATCTCAAATTTGGACTCGTCAGACCAAAGTACAGATTTCCACTGGTCTAATGTCCATTCCTTGTGTTCTTTGATGGCCCCTCGTTTTTCTTTACTTAGAATTTGTATTATGGCAAGAAAAAATCAGCTAACAGTCTATTCAGTAGGACTATCAGCTGTGTATCCACCGGAGTTCTGCACAACACAACTGATGGTCCCAACCCCATTTTTAAGGCAAGAAATCCCACTTATTAAACCTGACAGGGCACACCTGTGAAGTGAAAACCATTTCCGGTGACTACCTCTTGAAGCTCATCAAAACAATGTCAAGAGTGTGCAAAGCAGTAATCAAAGCTCAAGGTGGCTACTTTGAAGAACCTAGAACAGACAGTTCTCCATCCTTCTCCTTCTCGACCTTTCCTCCGCCTTTGACACAGTCGACCACTGTCTACTGCTACTGATTCTTTCTTCCCTTGGCATTAAAGACCTTGCCCTGTCCTGGATTGCCTCATACATTTCTGACCGCACATTCAGCCTTTCCCACTCCTACACTATCTCCTCATCCCGCCCTCTCTCTGTTGGAGTCCCCCAAGGCTCTGTCCTCGGGCCCCTACTTTTTTCCATTTATACTCTTGGTCTAGGACAGCTCATAAAGTCCCATGGCTTCCATTACCACCTGTATGCGGACGACACTCAGATCTACCTCTCTGGCCCAGATGTCACCTCTCTGCTGTCCAGAATCCCGGAGTGTCTATCAGCCACAGAGGCGTACCTAGGCTTTCTGGCACCCGGGGCAGGAATTTGGTTCGCCGCCCTCCTCCCCCAAGTACATATGCGACTTGCACAGTTAGTCATGTACCCATGAGCTGCTCTCCCTAATCCTCTGAATGTTCAGTAAAAAACTGAAAGCAGGAAGAGAAGCTCGTTGTCACAGGACCATAACTATGAAAATCGCATATGAGTGAAGTGTCTATGTGATGCCACTGGAACCTGCAGAGCTGAATCCTGACATTGCAGGCTTCTGAATTCTCACAACAAATGCACTGCACACTTTTAGGATTCTCCCTTGTCGATATACAGTCATGTCAGCACAAGTATGTGATTTGTATACTTCTGGCTACATTCCAACTAGACGTGCCCGGCCTCGCTCTGTTCATTTTCATTGAGTGAGGCCACACACGTCTAGTTAGCATGTGACCGCATGTATGTAAATTACCAGCACGAGAGAATCCTGACAGCATTCAGTGAGCACTGTGAGAATTCAGAAGTCTGCAGTCACATAGAATGACTGCAGACTCAGCACAAACCTGGACAACCCCTTTAATGCTCCTAACAAATAAAAACATGAGAATTAGTCAGTATCATAAATAATATTTACATCCAGGTACCTTATAGATGGCGTCATCTCTGCAGTCGGTCTCCTTTTCTTCTTCTTGCCCAGACCCCATGATGAGTTTTCTCATCCACAGCTGTCTCTGTAGACGTCCATCTTCTCCGGTCTTCTGCAGCAAATCTCCACACAATCCCCTTAAAGATAGAAGTGTCATTATAATGCTCCTAAATAAAAATGTCTGCAATATACTGTCGCCTCACACTATTCCCCTCCCTCCTCATACTGTCTCCTCTAACATCCCCTCTGTTCACCATACTGTCTCCTCATATATTTACCCCCTCACTCTCTATACTGTCTGCTCACACATACCCCCGACTCCCCATACTGTGTCTGCACACATCCCATCACCCTCACTCCCCATACTGTGTCCACATACATTAACTTGTTCGCTCCCCATACTGTCTGCAACCATCCAAGCGTAATATGGAAAAAAATTCCAGCATCCAGATCAGTAATTAGATTAAAAAAATTTTTATTCCTTTATTCCAAAATTTAAAAAAATCATAAGATTCTCCATCATGATAAGAGACGCATCAGGACGTGTAGTTGGACGCGTTTCGGACAAAAAAACAGTCCTTATTCTAAGACAACACATAATACATCTGAACACATGCTTATAAAGGGAAACAAAGGAAGTCAAGGAACAATCAAGACTAAACATAGCCAGCTGATTAATAGAGGGTAGTAAGTCAAAATCACACTTACAAAACACTCAAAATCTCACTCCTAATATTCATACCCGTTGGAACTCTGCTTTGTAACAATAACATCCATTTTGCCTCTCGGCGTAATAATAAATCATTTAAATTTCCACCTACCCTTTTTGTCTGCACCTTCTCTATGGCATTAACCCTAAAGTTGCTGAGATCTCCTTTATGTATATGCAAAAAATGTCGAGAAGCAGCAGACAAACTGCGTGTGGTAGTGTGACCTACGTCATAAACGTGCTCGGAAATACGACGTCTCAAGGTGCGTGAAGTATTTCCCACATACTGAATATTACAATCCACGCATGTTATGACATAGATCACACCAGTAGAACCACAGTTCAAAAAAGATTTTATTTTAAATTCCTTTCCATTAACAGAAGATACTATTTTTTCTGTGTTCCACATAAACCTACATAGCCCACAGTTTTTCTGAGCACATTTAAAAGATCCACAAGTGGGTAACCAATTAGTTATACTTGCTGAACTGTCTGAAAAAAATTTATTAGCATGTCTATTGACACTAGTATGATCACTTGGAGATACCTTATTAGCAATAGTTTTATTCCTCCTTGAAACAAATCTAATCCCATCCTTCAGTATATTCTTTAATGTATCATCAACATACAAAATAGGGAGGAATTTTTTAATAATATGAACAATCCTGTAGTAGTCAGTACTAAAATTAGTTGAAAAAACAATAGGTGACCGACCCTCCACAGAATTTGGTGTTTTTCTGCTTTCCTTCTGCAAATAATCCTCTCTACTTTTTTCATCCGTTCTATGCTTAGCTTTCTGAATGTCTACCTTAGTATAACCCCTCTTTATAAAACGTTTACCAATGATCTCACATTGTTTATCGTATAAATTAGGCGTGGTACATGTTCTTTTTGCTCTTACAAACTCCCCTGTAGGTATATTGGCTATAACATGACGTGGATGGCAGCTAGATGCGTGTAACAGTGAATTACCTGCCGTAGATTTTCTAAAAATATCACAATCAATCTTTTTTTCTTCCAAATTTGCCGACAAAAGAATATCCAAAAACGAAATTGTCTTGGCATCAAATTGATATGTGAAACGTATATTGCATGGATTATTATTAATATAGAACATGAAATTCTCAATATTAAATACATCACCATCCCACACAATTATAACATCATCAATAAATCTCAAAAAAAGAAAAATATCAGAAGAAAAAGGATTTTTTTCAGAAAAAATATACTCCTCCTCCCACCAGGCCATAAAAATATTAGCAAGAGACGGTGAAAACTTGGAACCCATGGAACAGCCTTGCACCTGTAAATAAAGATCATCCAAAAAAGAAAAAAAATTGTTTTTTAACAAAAAATAGGTCACTTCAATCAAATACATCTGTAAATCTTCTGAAAAATTACTGTATTTCTGTAAATAAGTAGTAAGAGCCAAAATAGCCAAATCATGTGGGATGGAAGTGTACAAACTTTGTACATCACAAGTGAGCCAACAAAAGGAACTTCGCCATTCCACCTGAGAAAAAATACTAAGAACATGCTTGGAATCCTGCACATAGCTAGGTGAAATAGTGGCTAGAGGTTTTAATCTTGCATCCAACCATTCTGACAAATTTTCATTAAGGGATCCTATGCCCGATATGATAGGACGGAACAAAGGTGGAAAAACCTCCTTATGAACTTTTGGAAGTGCATGTAACAAAGGAACTCTGGGATATAAAGGACAGAAAAATTCACATTGTTTTTGATTAATAATTCCCAAACTAAAACCCCTATGTAACAATTCCTGTAATTCCATTCTGATGTTATCTGTAGGGTTATAATTAATTCCCTTGTATACCTCACTATTAAAAAGCATAGCCCTCACCTCTCTTTCATACAGCCCAGTATCTAATATGGTCACAGATCCCCCCTTGTCAGAATTTCTTACCACGATATTGACATTAGCAGATAACAAATCAAGTGCCTGTTTCTCAGTACGAGAAATGTTAGAACGACCATTCTGATTAGCATTATAGATTTTCATAAGTTCATCCTCAACAAGAAATTGAAAATCATCCATAACTTGCAATTTTGACTGCTCAGGATAATATCTAGGATTAGGGACTCTAGAGGAAAAATTAACATCAGTTAAATACATTAACTTAGAACCAGATTCAGACAAGTCCCTCAAATTCTTTAGGGTAACTTGCTCCTGGAAAGAAGTAGGCATAAATTCCTCAGGAACTTTATCAACATATTCATCATTGATATTGGAAGTTTTTTCACGTTCCACATCTTCTGCAAAAAAATGTCTCCTAAGAGTCAATCTTCTCATAAAGTGATTAACATCAAGCATAGTGTTGAATAAGTCCATTTTCGCTGTAGGCACAAAATTAAGACCCCTTTCAAGGATATTAATTTGATCATTCGATAAAATCGATGCAGAAAGGTTCAGGACTGTAAAATTATCAGTTGTATCTAAGCATGCTTGTTCCGCGCTGATCTCCTGAATTCTCTTATGATGGGAGTGTTTCCTCCCTGATCTCCTCTGACGTTTCTTTTTCCTGAACAGTTTTTTGAAAAACTACTGCTTTGTGAAATCAGCTGCCCCACATCCCGTGCACACATGGAACTGTTAGATGGTAAATTCTCAGTATCGGAAGTGTCAGTATTAACATCCGTATTATCCATATCCGTTGAGGAAAAGCTTACCCTATTATCTCTGCGTTTGAGAATGGAAGGGTGAATGTTATTACGTTTTCTTCTATAATCATGCCAGTCATAAATATGATTATTCTGGTAATCAGTTTTATCTCTTCTGAATTTCTTTTCCTTTATCACTGTAATAGAGTTCTCCATTTTGCTCAGATTGTCATTAATTTTATCTCTAGCCATTATAAAAGAAGAAGAATTCAGGAGATCAGCGCGGAACAAGCATGCTTAGATACAACTGATAATTTTACAGTCCTGAACCTTTCTGCATCGATTTTATCGAATGATCAAATTAATATCCTTGAAAGGGGTCTTAATTTTGTGCCTACAGCGAAAATGGACTTATTCAACACTATGCTTGATGTTAATCACTTTATGAGAAGATTGACTCTTAGGAGACATTTTTTTGCAGAAGATGTGGAACGTGAAAAAACTTCCAATATCAATGATGAATATGTTGATAAAGTTCCTGAGGAATTTATGCCTACTTCTTTCCAGGAGCAAGTTACCCTAAAGAATTTGAGGGACTTGTCTGAATCTGGTTCTAAGTTAATGTATTTAACTGATGTTAATTTTTCCTCTAGAGTCCCTAATCCTAGATATTATCCTGAGCAGTCAAAATTGCAAGTTATGAATGATTTTCAATTTCTTGTTGAGGATGAACTTATGAAAATCTATAATGCTAATCAGAATGGTCGTTCTAACATTTCTCGTACTGAGAAACAGGCACTTGATTTGTTATCTGCTAATGTCAATATCGTGGTAAGAAATTCTGACAAGGGGGGATCTGTGACCATATTAGATACTGGGCTGTATGAAAGAGAGGTGAGGGCTATGCTTTTTAATAGTGAGGTATACAAGGGAATTAATTATAACCCTACAGATAACATCAGAATGGAATTACAGGAATTGTTACATAGGGGTTTTAGTTTGGGAATTATTAATCAAAAACAATGTGAATTTTTCTGTCCTTTATATCCCAGAGTTCCTTTGTTACATGCACTTCCAAAAGTTCATAAGGAGGTTTTTCCACCTTTGTTCCGTCCTATCATATCGGGCATAGGATCTCTTAATGAAAATTTGTCAGAATGGTTGGATGCAAGATTAAAACCTCTAGCCACTATTTCACCTAGCTATGTGCAGGATTCCAAGCATGTTCTTAGTATCTATTCTCAGGTGGAATGGCGAAGTTCCTTTTGTTGGCTCACTTGTGATGTACAAAGTTTGTACACTTCCATCCCACATGATTTGGCTATTTTGGCTCTTACTACTTATTTACAGAAATACAGTAATTTTTCAGAAGATTTACAGATGTATTTGATTGAAGTGACCTATTTTTTGTTAAAAAACAATTTTTTTTCTTTTTTGGATGATCTTTATTTACAGGTGCAAGGCTGTTCCATGGGTTCCAAGTTTTCACCGTCTCTTGCTAATATTTTTATGGCCTGGTGGGAGGAGGAGTATATTTTTTCTGAAAAAAATCCTTTTTCTTCTGATATTTTTCTTTTTTTGAGATTTATTGATGATGTTATAATTGTGTGGGATGGTGATGTATTTAATATTGAGAATTTCATGTTCTATATTAATAATAATCCATGCAATATACGTTTCACATATCAATTTGATGCCAAGACAATTTCGTTTTTGGATATTCTTTTGTCGGCAAATTTGGAAGAAAAAAAGATTGATTGTGATATTTTTAGAAAATCTACGGCAGGTAATTCACTGTTACACGCATCTAGCTGCCATCCACGTCATGTTATAGCCAATATACCTACAGGGGAGTTTGTAAGAGCAAAAAGAACATGTACCACGCCTAATTTATACGATAAACAATGTGAGATCATTGGTAAACGTTTTATAAAGAGGGGTTATACTAAGGTAGACATTCAGAAAGCTAAGCATAGAACGGATGAAAAAAGTAGAGAGGATTATTTGCAGAAGGAAAGCAGAAAAACACTAAATTCTGTGGAGGGTCGGTCACCTATTGTTTTTTCAACTAATTTTAGTACTGACTACTACAGGATTGTTCATATTATTAAAAAATTCCTCCCTATTTTGTATGTTGATGATACATTAAAGAATATACTGAAGGATGGGATTAGATTTGTTTCAAGGAGGAATAAAACTATTGCTAATAAGGTATCTCCAAGTGATCATACTAGTGTCAATAGACATGCTAATAAATTTTTTTCAGACAGTTCAGCAAGTATAACTAATTGGTTACCCACTTGTGGATCTTTTAAATGTGCTCAGAAAAACTGTGGGCTATGTAGGTTTATGTGGAACACAGAAAAAATAGTATCTTCTGTTAATGGAAAGGAATTTAAAATAAAATCTTTTTTGAACTGTGGTTCTACTGGTGTGATCTATGTCATAACATGCGTGGATTGTAATATTCAGTATGTGGGAAATACTTCACGCACCTTGAGACGTCGTATTTCCGAGCACGTTTATGACGTAGGTCACACTACCACACGCAGTTTGTCTGCTGCTTCTCGACATTTTTTGCATATACATAAAGGAGATCTCAGCAACTTTAGGGTTAATGCCATAGAGAAGGTGCAGACAAAAAGGGTAGGTGGAAATTTAAATGATTTATTATTACGCCGAGAGGCAAAATGGATGTTATTGTTACAAAGCAGAGTTCCAACGGGTATGAATATTAGGAGTGAGATTTTGAGTGTTTTGTAAGTGTGATTTTGACTTACTACCCTCTATTAATCAGCTGGCTATGTTTAGTCTTGATTGTTCCTTGACTTCCTTTGTTTCCCTTTATAAGCATGTGTTCAGATGTATTATGTGTTGTCTTAGAATAAGGACTGTTTTTTTGTCCGAAACGCGTCCAACTACACGTCCTGATGCGTCTCTTATCATGATGGAGAATCTTATGATTTTTTTAAATTTTGGAATAAAGGAATACAAATTTTTTTAATCTAATTACTGATCTGGATGCTGGAATTTTTTTCCATATTACGCTTTGCTGCAGAGGGATCCTGTTTCCACATTCCGTGCACCGATCGGACTTATAGCTGTCTTCTTTGGGGTGAGCTGAAAAAATTTTCTTTTTTTACCTGTCTGCAACCATCCCCATACTGTTTCCTCATACATACTCTTCATTTTATGTCTTCAAATCTCCCCACACACATTAAATTCCACATCCCCACTCCAAATCCCTCACACACATTAAATAACCCACCATCCCCAATCCCCCCACACATTAAATAACCCCCCATCCCCACTCCAAATCCCCCCACACATTAAATAACCCCCCATCCCCACTCCAAATCCCTCACACACATTAAATAACCCCCATCCCCACTCAATAACCCCCCATCCCTACTCCAAAATCCCCCCACACATTATGTACCCCCACTCATTAACCCCATTCCCACTCCAAATCCCCCCACACAATAAGTATCCCCCATCCCCACTCATTAACCCCCCCACACATTAACCCCCTTCCCCACTCATTAACCCCCCACACACATTAACCCCCATCCCTACTCATTAACCCCCCACACACATTAACCCCCCACACACATTAACCCCATCCTCACTCATTAACCCCCATCCCCACTCATTAACCCCCCACATTAACCCCTATCCCCACTCATTAACCCCCTTCCCCACATTAACACCCCCCATCTTCGATGTCTTCAGCTCCACAGTGGAGCACTTACCACCAGCGTTTGCTCTGGGCGCCGGGGAGTGACGTCAGCAGCGTGATCACATGACCTGATCACGCTGCTGACGTCGCTCTGGCCCGGTGGTCAGAGCTTCAATTGTACTGGCGTCTGTCTCTGGGAGCCGGCACGTGCACCTTCTCTGCGCCAGCTGTCAGCTTGACAGCTGACACAGAGAACCGCCGACTCTTAGGCCGGGGGGCGGCAGAACGCAGCTGCCAGGGAGGACACTGCGGACCGCTGCATTAGGCGGCTCGACTGTGCCCCCTGCCGGCTGCGCCCGGGGAAACTGCCCTGGCTGCCCCCCCCCTAGATACGCCCCTGATCAGGCATATCCTCCTTTTTCACCTCTCGCTTCCTAAAACTCAATGTAGACAAAACTGAACTCATTGTCTTTCTTCCATCTCACGTATCTTCCCTACCCAATCTATCTATTATGGTAAACGGCATCACGCTCTCCCGCACCTGAAATCCGCTGCCTCAGAGTAACTCTCGACTCTGCCCTGTCCTTCAAACCACACGTCCAAACTCTTGCCACCTTCAACTCAAAAATATTTCCAGAATACGTCCCTTCCTCAGCCCTCAATCAACTAAAACTCTTGTACATGCCCTCATTATCTCCCGCCTTGACTACTGCAACACTCTCCTCTGTGGCCTCCCTGCACCACTCCAGTCTGTCCTCAACTCTGCTGCCCGACTAATCCACCTCTCTCCTCGATACTCCCCTGTCTCTCCCCTCTGCAAATCCCTCCACTGGCTCCCAATTCACCAGTTCAAACTACTAACACTGATCTACAAAGCCATCCACAACCTGTCCGCTCCCTATAGCTCTGAACTAATCTCCCAATATCTTCTCCACGTAATCTTCGATCCTCCAAAGACCTCCTACTCTCCTCCACACTTATTCGTTCCGCACACAACAGCCTCCAAGATTTCTCCCGAATATCCCCTATCCTCTGGAATTCCATGCCGATTATCCACCACCCTCGGATCCTTCAAACTGAACCTGAAAACCCATCTTTTCAGGAAAGCTTACAGCCTGCAATAACCATTCTGCCGCCTCACCCACCGTCCGAGCTGCCGCTTCAGCTGCTGCACCCCCGACCTTCTGTCTCTTCCTCACTATCCCTTAAGGGCCCGTCACACTAAGCGATATCGCTATAACGTCACTGGTTTTGTGATGTAGCAGCGATATTGCTAGCGATATCGCTATGTGTGATACTTACCTCCGACCGGCTCCCCCCGCTGGTTATTGCTGATCGCGCGAGAACAGCCTGGGCCGTTTCACGTCGGCCGCTTAATGCTGGGCTTCCTGCTGGTGCTGACGAGCGACGCGTGGACGCGAGCGGGAGGACGTCTTCATCGCCTCGTCTGACAGGTAAGTAACGACCCCCGACCGCTGGTATGTCGCTGGTGAGATCTGCCTGTTTGGCAGCTCACTAGCGACCACTTACCGATGCACCAGCGATCCTGACCGCGTCATATCGTTGTCGGGATCGCTGGTGCATCGCTAAGTGTGACAGTACCCACAGAATGTAAGTCCGCAAGGACAGGGTCCTCTCCCCTCTGTACCAGTCTGTCATTGTAAATTTGTTTACTGTTAATGATATTTATAACTTTGTATGTAACCCCTTCTCATGTACAGCACCATGGAATTAATGGCGCTATATAAATAAATCATAATAATAATATAAGACTTATTTTCAGTTGTTTCACACTTTTTTGTTAATTATATTAATCCACATGTGTTAATTCATAGTTTTGATGCCTTCAGAGCGAATCTACAATTTTCATAGTCATGAAAATAAAGAAAACTCTTTGAATGTGAAGGTGTGATCAACTTTTGGTCTGCACTGTGTGTATATATATATATATATATATATATATATATTGTGTGAGGTAGCGCTGTCATTCAGGGTTGGGGGACACTCGCTTGCAGCGATAAGAAACACATCCGGCACAGGATTTTCCAACAAATCATAGTCCATGAGGTTTATTCATCCTTCATAAACCTCCAGCAGTAACATGCAACAGTCTTATAGCAGACAGCAGGGTATCTTCACACTGGAGCTCTGCTCCCCTATAGCCCTCCTAGTCACACAGGCTGTGCTTCATCTAGCCAGCAGGCTATACAGTCTCTCAGTAGCAGTCCTGTCTCCGGGTTACTTTGCATGCTGCTTTACACTGATAATGTTCATTCCCTCTCCCTGGGAACGGTCAGGCACACATCACCATTAGTCACAGCGTCCACACGTGCTGTTAGTGAGGAGATCCTTCTCCTCACGGGACCTTCCAAACTGGACCAATCAGGTCCCAGCATTCACCCACATGTGACCAGACCTCAGGTACCTTATGTGGTCCATAACCACACCCACAGGTGATCACATGGCTATGACCTCACCCAAGGTCCTATTGCAGACAACCACACACAGGCTTCCCTGACACATTGTAACAGAACATACTAGTCAGCAGTACCTCTGCTGATCATTATGATCTTTTAGTATCCTACACCTATCGGGGCAATGGAAATGTTTATACGGCTGTCCTGGGACACCCACACAGCGCCCCCTAGCGGACACAGCGGTCACTGCACCACAATATATATATATATATTTATACTACACAGCACTATATAAAGGTACAGGTATTTCCAGTCTGTGGGCCAGAGCTGCATTATGAGGTAAGCAGTGAGGTAGTGACATCAGGTGCATCATGGAACACCGGCCATGGAATGTGAGGTAATGACATTATGACATAATAATGGCCTCGGCTATTAGAGGGGCTGCTGTAGTACTGATCGGTGCATTCACGTAGGAGAAGTTTCTCTAGTGAGTACCCCTTTTTTGCTTCATTGCTATTAGGCAAAGATTAGCAGATATTTTTTGAGCGCTTATACTGTGAAGAGTTCTTCAGCTCGGAGTTCTCCAGAGCCTTTTATGCAAAGCGATTTCTACCATCTTGACCATCTGAGAGGACCATGGCTTCACGGAACAATTCTAATACTTCCCATGTCCCAGAAGAAGCTTCAGCAAATGGGATCATAAGGCCATCTATGGGTCGCCCTCCCAGGGCTGTGGGGTACTCGGTACTGGGCCGGTGTCAGCGGGATGTGTCACAGCAGCGGTGACCCGGTCCATGGCCCTGGGCGCCCAAGTAATGGGGGAATTGAAATGGTGGAATGTAGTTGATTAAATGAATAGTTTGTGACGCCACCTGTGGTATTCGGCAAATGAGATGTTAAGCCGACGCTGCATGCAGATCCACTGGGACTGATGGTATGGTGCAGCAAAGATGTAAAAGCTCCCCACAGGTGAAGCTGTAGTCCCAGCCCATAGGACAAAGGCAGGATTGCCTGCCAAAGACGGATGGAAATAGCTCCTGTAAATACTACGAGGCGTAGACAAATAAGACCACCACCACCACCAGAAAGGTCTGAGGACAGGAATCCATCCCCAATTAACATCCGTCTTGAAGTGGTGAATTAATCACGGCTGTTGCTCCCTATCTCCAGAAGATTGGCCCAAGACCCACCTGAAACTTGCACCATCTGTCTGGATGACATTGTAGCTGGGGATGAAGTCAGCTCCATGGAGTGCTCCCATTTCTTCCACCTTCACTGCATTGGCAGATGGCTACTGGACAATAACACCTGTCCTGTCTGCAGGCACATAAACAGCGAGCAACAGTTTCTGGCCCGTGCATATTTGGAGAACTATGGGGACATTTTGGCAATAGCCAATGACCCCAATATGCAAAACGACCCACCAGATACAATATTTGCACTTGACACATGGAGAGGCCTTGTATACTACTCATGGGATTCATTGCCAGCTGTGATCCATCAATGATCAACTGATCTAACGGAGTAGTAGATGCAGCAAGTCAACCAGGTGAAGCCTATTCCGTGACAATCATTCCTTGGACATCAGAGCTAGAGCAAGGAACCATCATTTATAACATCCAGACACCCTTCTGAGATATTAAGAACAATTAACTATATTTATTCATTCTAATTGATTTTGTTATAGTCAATACATATAAATGTTTTGCTGTTTAAGAACAAATACAAAAAAAATGCTGTTCCTTTAGTTATGAAGCAACAACAAAAAAAGCGTTTGTGCCTAAAAAAAGGTTTCTGCCTCTCCTTTAGCGCTCCTATAGACCGCTTTTTTTGTTGTTGCTTCACATTGAATTTTCCTCTCTGAGGATCAGTGGCAGGAGCAGCTTGGAGGGCAGTTGCTTGTGGGAGAACCTGCAATTGCTGGGCGGTGCTGGGAAGCTCCGGGATCCTTGGTGTTCACTTACGGCTGGGATCGGTCTCAACTTCACATCCGGAAGCCGGTGAGAGATGGACTGACCAGGTGAGCGGAGGTTGCTGACAGCCACGTACAGTGCCCTTCTGGGTTGTGAGGACACGCTCCCCAACTACCATTCACGTTCACACCGTGGTTGTGCAAGGGTGGCACAACCCTGTAAGGTGAGCACCCTGTTGATTCAGTTAGGGAATTAATTTAAACACAGGTACACTCATTGCGCCTCTCTTTGCATTTTATTATTCCTTTAGTTATGGTAGATGTTGAATAAATTGACAGGGAGTGAGGGTTCTGTGCCCTTTTTCAACAAAATTAAAGCCTCAAAATCCACCCCTATACCATGTAGATCAGGGGTCGCCAATCGGTGGCTTTGGAGCCGCATGTGGCTCGCAGCTGTCTGCAAATTGGTGCAGGTCTCCAGATGGTGACTTTTGTGAATAGCCCTGCACAGAAGAGCAGACGTGGATGTACTGCCAGGAGGCGGAGTGCAGAGTCATCCATCCCGAAGTGCTGAATTGGTCACTGAAGGGCTGACTATGTGGGTACATGATGTCAACCAGGTTATAATGACTTCCCTCCCCTGGTAGAGTCCCTTTTTGACTTTCCTTCCTAAGCCTCCCTGGACTGTCCCATGAGTTTCTTCCCTGCCTTTCTACAGTGGCATATTCCATACTCCAAGGGCTGTTTCTAAGTTTATGCATTTCACAACATATTTCCACCATCTTTCTTCTGCTCTCGGGACCCTGTTAATAGCTTTTATATGGGATTGTTCCAGATCAAATGTGCTGTTTTCTAAACTACAGTGTCCTACGGTGTGCGGTGGTCTGTCTATGCCTATCATAGTCTTATATTATTTGGCACATCCGCTTAACAGGATCCTGTCAGATGATGGAAACCAGTGTTAAGTAACACCAGGCTATTGAACAAGACACTGCAGTAGACGTGCTAGGTTACTTACATTGTAGAAATGGTCCAAAAGTTATCCCTTGCTAAGAACAGTTTCATGCACTTCTAATGTTTATACATGGGTGATACAAAAGAAAGAAGCTATGGCTTTTTCATACAGGGTGCTGCAAAAATTATCCATGTTTAAGGAGTTTCAAGATCTTTTTTCCTGGCTAAATGAAAAAGTGAAAGCATTTTCACAAGGCTCTGAAAAACTATTATCCCTTTATTTATCGAGCAAAAACAGGTGCGGTCAAAACTTTTAAAAGAGAAAAAGTAATGTCTTCTCAACTAGTAGTGAAAAAAAATTATCCCTTTTTTGTGATGCGCAACAGGTTTGCTATTCTCAAAATATGTAAACAATAAAATGGCTTTTTATTAAGCCTTCCAAAAATTATCCCTTTTTAGGGAGCAGGAAAAAGCTAGCTGTTTTAAAATTGAAGAAGCAATGGATTGCTGTCAACAAGCCTTTAAAAAAATTGTCCCTATGTTTGGAGCTGTTTGATATTTGTGTAACCTCAAGAGAGTATGTTTTGCATCAGCGGTAAAGTCTATCACTATAGAAGAAAGTGTGCCGCCATGGAAATCTGTGGATGGTGTATGTGGAGAAACGGGGTCAGTGGGTGCTCTTGTCCGCTGGACTGGCTGCCTTTAAAAAGACTGCATGGACCAGGGCTCATACCACTGAACACCCGCTCTATCTCCCCGTGGGCAACATACTACACAGACAACACAGGGTTAGGGTAAAACAGTGTGGCAATACTTTATTGAACCACAACACCCAATAGCAAACAGAACAATCCCAGCAATTACCCCCAACATGGTGCACATTATAGGGCCTAACCTTTCCGCTGACTCGCCTGGATTACAGTAGATGTTACATCAGAGCTCCCAGGGTCGATATTCCACCTGTGAAATACACACAGAGAAGCGATATTGACAAGCGTAGGGAGATGACCGAGAACAGTCCATAGAGTCCGTAGAAGGTACAAAGCCAGTTGTGTGACGGCCAGGAAGGCTACGTCCGAGAGTGGACCCTCTGGGTCACGGCACTGGAGCTCCCGGGGGCGAGCGTGCCAGGTGGTGCCGACCCCTATACAGGGGCCGTTAGGGGCAGACCCTCGGGAGACAGATGCCGCGACTGCTAGAACCAAGGGCACTGGAGTACAGGACGGAGATACGGAGTACAGGACTGGGCACTAGACTACAGGATGAAGATACGGAGTACAGGACTGGGCACTGGAGTACAGGACGGAGATAGAGTGTGAAGGGGAAACCCCTAAACACTTGGCCAGGATATCGCAAGGAAAAGGCACACGATAATCAGGCGTCTCCACCATGTTGGAGACGCCTGATATACCCCATGCTGCTGAGTGATTGGGCGCTCAGGCTTCAGGGCGGGCGCTGCAGGGTTAATAGACCTGCAGAGCGCGCGCCCGCGGCCTAAGGCGCCCACAGGAGACAGGCACGCGCCGGGCTGCAGAGAACGAGGAGGAGGCGGGCACAGTGCGGCGTGGGGAGCGCCGGTGAGTATAGGCGGCGGCGGGCCCGCCGCTCCTGGGACGGCGGCGGCTACCACCACCGACGTGACAGTACCCCACCCTTTACGTCTCCCTCTCCTGAGGTTAGACAAAAACTTCCTTAAAAGAAGAGAAGCATTAACATTCTCCTTAGGTTCCCAGGACCTCTCCTCAGGACCAAAACCCTTCCAATCAATAAGGAAGCGGGTACGCCCCCAAACTTTTTTCATGGCAAGAATTTCTTTTACCTCAAAGATGTTATCGGCCCCTACTGGCTGAGGGGAAGGAGGTGGGACTGAGTGATACCAATTCAGAACAACAGGCTTAAGGAGCAAGACATGGAAGGCGTTAGGAACCCGAAGCGAAGCTGGCAACCTCAATTTATAAGCCACGTTGTTAATGCGTCCCAGAACCTCAAACGGGCCGATGTACCGAGGACCTAGTTTGTAAGAAAGTATCCTCAAGTGGATATGCTTAGTTGACAGCCAGACTTTGACGCCAGGTTGGTATGGCGGAAGATCCCTGCGCTTCTTGTCTGCATGTCTCTTAATCCGGATACTGGATTTTTCTAGTGCCTCTCTGGTCTCCCTCCAGACTTGAGAAAATTCGGTAGCAAGGGCATCTGCTGCGGGAACACCAGAAGGCATAGAGAGGTAATGGAACACCAGGGTTCTGGCTGAAAACCACGAAGAACGGCGTTTTAGTGGTGGACTCATTAGGATGGTTGTTGTGGGCGAACTCTGCCCACAGCAGCAGGGACACCCAATTGTCTTGATGGGCGTTAGAGAAGTGACACAGGTAGGTTGCTAATACCTGATTAATCCGTTCCACTTGCCCATTAGACTGAGGATGATACGCAGAGGAGGAATCTAGAGATATACCCATGAGCTTGCTGAGTGCCCTCCAAAAGCGGGAGGTAAACTGGATCCCTCGATCGGAGACAATTCGTTGAGGGAGTCCGTGAAGCCTAAAGATCTGGTGTATGAAGACCTTGGCCAGCTCAGATGCTGTAGGTAATCCGGGCAGCGGGATGAAATGGGCCATCTTGGAGAAGCGATCGACCACTACTAAGATGGTAGTGTATCCGGAGGAGCGGAGTAGATCGGTAATGAAATCCATACCAATTTGTCACCAAGGGGCCTCAGAGGGTGAAGCAGACCGGACGGCAGACTTCGTGGTATCTTGTTCAGGGCACAAGTCATGCAGGAGGCTATGAAATCTGTCGCATCTTGGCGAAGGGAAGGTCACCAATAGTAGCGCGAAAGAAGGCTTAGGGTTTTCTTGACCCCGACGTGACCCGCAATCTTGGAGGAATGCCCCCAGTCTAGGACTTCCGACCTCTTATTCTGTGGGACGAAGGTCTTGCCTGGCGGAATGGGGGAGAGCGTCACGGGCGCCACGGTGATAACTTTGGCGGGCTCAATGATGTGAGAAGAAACCTCCTCAGCCTCAGGTGACTGTAGGGACCTGGATAGAGCATCTGCCTTGATGTTTCTGTCCCCAGGTCGAAAATGAAGTTTGAAGTCAAACCGGGAAAAATATAGCGACCACCTGGCTTGCCTGGTGTTGAGCCTTTGCGCCGACTGAAGATACGCCAAATTCTTGTGGTCCGTGAAGATTATGAATGGATGGACTGCCCCCTCTAAAAGATACCGCAACTCCTCCAAGGCCATCTTAATGGCTAATAATTCCCGGTCTCCAATTAAATAGTTGCATTCTGCGCGAAAGAATGATTTAGAGAAGAACCCACAAGGCACCACTTGACCAGAAGTTGTCCGCTGAGAAAGAACTGCTCCCGCTCCAGAAGAGGAGGCATCCACCTCTAGGATGAAGGGCCTATTGACCAACGGCCAGTGTTAAATCGGAGCGGTAGCAAAGGACCGTTTCAAGGCAAGAAAGGCCTCTTCAGCCTCTGGAGTCCAGACATTTGGTTTGGTCCCTTTCCGGGTCAAAGCAGAGATGGACTCGGTCACCGAGGAGAAGAAAGGAACAAACTGTCTGTAATAGTTCGCGAAACCCAGGAACCGTTGGATGGCTTTTACTCCAACCGGACGTGGCCATCTGAGCACAGCAGACAATTTTTCAGGGTCCATCTTCACTCCGGAGTCCGTGATGATATACCCTAGGAAGGGTAATGAGGTTTGCTCGAACAGACATTTTTCTAATTTAGTGTAGAGTCTGTTCTCCCGTAGACGTTGCAAAACCAGGCGAACACTCTTTCTGTGAGTGGACAAGTCAGATGAAAAGATGAGTATGTCATCTAGATATACAACAACACAAGAGTAGAGTAGGTCTCGAAATATCTCATTAACGAACTCCTGGAACACTGCCGGGGCATTACCGAGACCAAAAGGCATAACTAAATACTCGTAATGGCTATCTCGAGTATTGAAGGCCGTCTTCCATTCATCCCCGGCACGGATTCGGATCAAGTTATAGGCTCCCCGCAGATCCAACTTGGTAAAGATCCGGGCCCCTCTCAAGCGGTCAAAGAGTTCTGGGATCAGCGGAAGGGGATACCTATTCTTGACTGTGATACTGTTCAAGCCTCGGTAGTCAATACATGGCCGAAGGGATCCATTTTTCTTCCGGACGAAAAAGAACCCCGCTCCAGCAGGGGAGGATGATTTCCGAATAAAACCCCGAGCCAAGTTTTCCTGGATATATTCGGACATGGCCGTGGTTTCTGCCGGAGACAGAGGATAAGTTCTTCCCCTGGGAGGAATCGCTCCTGGCACCAGCTCAATTGGGCAATCGTAGGCACGATGCGGCGGCAGTGTCTCAGCCTCCCTCTTGCTGAAGACGTCGGCATACAAGTGGTAGGCCGTAGGAAGCCCAGGCAGATCGGTGGGAGCTTGCTGCGGAGTTGGGCGAGATACCGGTAACAGACAACGCTCATGGCAGAAGTGTCCCCAGCGGAGGATCTCCCCGGAACGCCAGTCTAGAACGGGCTCATGTAGACGAAGCCAGGGTAAGCCGAGGAGCACGGCGTGGGACAAACTGGGCAAAACATAAAAGGCGATTTTTTTCTCGGTGAAGAGCTCCAACTTGTATCTCCACCTCGACAGTGACCATGGTGATGGGTTCAGGTAATGGTTTGCCATCCACGGAGGCGATGGAACGTGGATTCTCTAGCGTAACAACCGGAATCCGAAACTGGTCCACTTCCTTGAGCCGGATGAAGTTACCAGCCGCACCCGAGTCCACATACGCCTCCACAGATCTGCGCTCCCGCCCTGAAACAATTAAAGCCGAAATGGTAAGGGGCAGAGTGGAATCAGTGTCACCTAGGAAGGCCTCTCTTACCTGGCCTAGGCGGAGGCGTTTCCCGGCCGCACTGGGCAAGTACGCACAAAATGATTGGCCCCACCACAATAAAGGCATAAGCCCTGCGTCCTTCTCTCCCTGCGTTCTTGCTCGGACAGCTTTACTCGGTCCACTTGCATGGCCTCGGGAGTGGAATTACTAGAAGACACCGGGGAATGGGGAATGGGCGCTTGGTATAGCCTAAAAGATATCTTCTCCCTAACTGACTCCCGGGTGCGTTCCTGAAATCGTAAATCTATACGGGTAGCTAGGGATATAAAATCCTCCATTGTGGTAGGGGTGTCTCGGCCAGCAAGCTCATCTTTTATTTTACCGGAGAGTCCCCTCCAAAAGGCCCCAACCAAAGCCTCATTATTCCACCCCAGTTCCGAGGACAGTGTCCGGAAGCGGATGGCATACTGTCCTACGGTGAGAGAACCTTGGCGAAGATTGAAAAGAGCCTCAGTGGTGGAGGCCACCCGGCCAGGCTCATCAAATACCCTGCAAAAGGTATCTAGAAAGTTGTGGATGCCTGATACCACCGGGTCATCTCTCTCTCACGGGGATTTACCCACGCTAAGGCCTCCCCCTCAAGATGGGACACGATGAAAGCTACCTTGGCTCGATCAGAGGGATATTGCTGAGGCAGGAGCTCAAAGTGCAAGCGGCACTGGTTTAAAAACCCCCGACACAACTTGGGGTCGCCATTAAACCTGGGAGGTTTCCCCAAGTGTGGAGGCGGATGGGATAGGGGATCCCGAGGTAGAGCTGAAGCGGCAGCAGAGGCTTGTAGGGACTGGAGTCGGTCGTCCACAGACGCCATGTAGCTCAGAATATGGGACTGGGCGTCACGCTACTGCGCGAGCTCCTGCTGGAGTCCCGCTAGCAACGGGCGTTCCCCGGATCAGTAGTTTGTAAGGCGGAAAGGCGGGTGTCCATGGATTTCATAAAGGACATTATTCTGGTTTGATTCTCACGTAAAAAGAGCAATTCTTTCTGGGTGGCCGCCGAGGCGCTAGCAGGGTCCATGGCCTGATTATACTGTGACGGCCAGGAAGGCTACGTCCGAGAGTGGACCCTCTGGGTCGCGGCACTGGAGCTCCCGGGGGCGAGCGCGCCAGGTGGTGCCGACCCCTATACAGGGGCCGTTAGGGGCAGACCCTCGGAAGACAGATGCCGCGACTGCTAGAACCAAGAGGGGCGGCTCAAAGGACTGAGTGAAAGGTACAGGACTGAAGATAGAATGCAGAACAGAGTAGGAAGTGCAGGTCAAAGTATAGAACGGAGACACGGAGTACAGGACTGGGCACTGGAGTACAGGACGGAGACACGGAGTACAGGACTGGGTACTGGAGTACAGGACGGGTATACGGAGTACAGGACTAGGCACTGGAGTACAGGACGGAGATATGGAGTACAGGACTGGGTACTGGAGTACAGGACGGGGATGCGGAGTACAGGACTGGGTACTGGAGTACAGGATGGGGATACGGAGTACAGGACTAGGCACTGGAGTACAGGACGGAGATACGGAGTACAGGACTGGGTACTGGAGTACAGGACGGGGATACGGAGTACAGGACGGAGATACGGAGTACAGGACTGGGTACTGGAGTACAGGACGGGGATACGGAGTACAGGACGGAGATACGGAGTACAGGACTGGGCACTGGAGTATAGAACGGAGACACGGAGTACAGGACTGGGCACTGGAGTACAGGACGGAGACACGGAGTACAGGACTGGGTACTGGAGTACAGGACGGGTATACGGAGTACAGGACTAGGCACTGGAGTACAGGACGGAGATATGGAGTACAGGACTGGGTACTGGAGTACAGGACGGGGATACGGAGTACAGGACTGGGTACTGGAGTACAGGACTGGGTACTGGAGTACAGGACTAGGCACTGGAGTACAGGACGGAGATACGGAGTACAGGACTGGGTACTGGAGTACAGGACGGGGATACGGAGTACAGGACGGAGATACGGAGTACAGGACTGGGCACTGGAGTACAGGACGGAGATACGGAGTACAGGACTGGGCACTGGACTACAGGACGGAGATACGGAGTACAGGACTGGGCACTGGAGTACAGGACGGAGATAGAGTGTGAAGGGGAAACCCCTAAACACTTGGCCAGGATATCGCAAGGAAAAGGCACACGATAATCAGGCGTCTCCACCATGTTGGAGACGCCTGATATACCCCATGCTGCTGAGTGATTGGGCGCTCAGGCTTCAGGGCGGGCGCTGCAGGGTTAATAGACCTGCAGAGCGCGCGCCCGCGGCCTAAGGCGCCCACAGGAGACAGGCACACGCCGGGCTGCAGAGAACGAGGAGGAGGCGGGCACAGTGCGGCGTGGGGAGCGCCGGTGAGTATAGGCGGCGGCGGGCCCCGCCGCTGCTGGGACGGCGGCGGCTACCACCGCCGACGTGACAAGTTGACACAACATCACAGCTCCCAGGGTCACTATTCCACCTGTGATATACACACAGAGAAGAGATAACGACAAGCGTAGGGAGGTGACAGTCCATACAAGGTCCAAAACCACTTGGCATGAGAGTCACCACCTGGCTTATCCGACCATCTCCATGGAACCAGGCGACCAGCGGGTCCCAAAACCTGACTTTCTCCAAACATATCCATGGTTCAGAGATGGTCACTGGATCAGATCTGTGTCTTTCCGACCAGAGCCGATCACTCCTAGGTTGTTTCCCTTAGAATTATAGATCTGTGTCCCTCATGATGGTGCCATGATGAATTGACTGCAGTCCTCTCTCTTGTCTGTTGAGTGTTGTGCAGACTGGTAGCTCTCTGTGTGATGAGATGAGATCCTGTCTCTCTGTCTCAGGGTCTTTTTATACCCCAGGCAGGTAAGCTATTTTTAGAATTACCCAGTGTCCTTCAGTACACCCTCACAGCCTTTCCCAATCTACAGTCAACAAGCTGGTTATAGAATACAATACACAATTAGCATATCAGCTCACAACAAACACAGATAAGCACACACTATGTACAAGTCACTATTTCAGACTAAAGCCCCCGTTACACACTGCGATATCGCTAGCAATATCGCTGTAAAGTCACCGATTTTGTGACGTTGCAGCGATATTCCTAGCGATATCGCTGCATGTGATACTTACCTCCGACCGGCTCCCCCGCTGGTTATCGCTCAACGCGCGAGAAGCTCCTGGATCATTTCTCGTCGGCCACTTCCTGCGGCGCTTCCTGCTGTGACGACGAGCGACGCGTGGAGCCGGGCGGGAGGACGCAGGATCGCCGCGTCTGACAGGTAAGTAGTGACCCCCGACCCCTGCGATGTCGCTGGTGAGATCTGCCTGTGTGGCAGCTCACTAGCGACCACCTAGCGATGCACCAGCGATCCTGACCTCGTCATATCGCTGGTCGGGATCGCTGGTGAGTCGCTAGGTGTAACGGTACCCTTACATAGTATGTTAAATGATATGCAAGTCTGTCTTCTTGACCCACCAGACATAAACACTTAAATCCACAAGCCAATATACAGATAAAAAGTAAATTCTTGTGTGTTTACAAAAACATGGTTGTCTGGGAAATTAAGATACAATCTGGTTTCTTCACAGTGTGGCTGTGCAGAGGCAGTGGTAATGACAGAGACTGCATGGTAGGGAATGGGGTAGACGAGGAGATGTCTGGCAGTGTAAGGCCAACAAAAGCAGTATTGGCAGCAGCATTAGGCTATAAAAAATAGCCCAAGCTCTGAACACCTTATGGAGATCCATCATCCAAAAATGGAAGCAATATGGCACAACTACAGACCTACAAAGACATGGCCAGCCATCTGACCTGACACCTCAACCAAGGAGATCACTAATTAGAGAAGCAGCCAAGAAGTCCATCCTCACTCAAGAGGAGCTGCAGAGATCCACAGCACAGGTGGGAGAATCCGTTCACAGGATAACTATTATACTACACAAATCATGCCTTTATGTAAGAGCGTCAAGAAGAAAGCCATTTTTGAAAGCAACCCATAAGAAGTCCTGCTTGCAGTTTGCAAAAAGCCATGTAGGAAACACATCTACCATGTGAAAGAAGGTGCTCTGGTCAGATGAGACCAAAGTGGAATTTTTTGGGCTAAATACAAAACGTAATGTGTGGCGGAAAACGAACACTGCACATCAATGAAAACACCATAACTGACATCAGTCATGGTGGAGGCAACATCCTGCTGTGGGGATGCTTTTCTTCAGTAGGGACAGGGAATCTGGTTAGAGTTGATGGGGCGATGGATAGAACTAAATACAGGCAATCCTGGTGGAAAACCTGTTAAAGGGAACCCATCAGCTGATACATGTTGCCCAACCCATGGGCAGCACGTATCAGCCACTGGCTGTACGATCACAGCTTAGTATCTCTGTCTCTGAAACACTGCGATGTTTCAGTGAAAAACATACTTTTAATAGCTGCCAGGGATCGAGCCGCACTGTGCACTAGTCGTACATGTGGGTCCCTGTTGGCTTTTCCCCACCCTCTGACAGTGACTGACAATTCTCTGCCTGCATGCGAGTTTAGGCTTGGCGGCTATTAAGAGTATGTTTTTCTCTGAAACGCCACAGCTGGGATATTACAGTCAGATACATGCTGCCACGGTTTGGGCAGTTTGTATCTTTGGAAATATTCCCTTTAGGCTGTGTGCCCACGATGCGATTTTTAAGTGTTTTTGCCGCGATTTTCGGCGCGAAAACGCAGCGAAAACGTTTATGTACAAAACGCCCCCCATGCATTCCTATGGCATTCCGCACATGCTGTGCTAGTGCTGGGCTTTTTTCCGTGGCGGAAACACATCGTGGAAAAAATCGCAGCATGGTCATTCTTTTGTGCGGAATCGCAAAAAATTGCCGCGATTCCGCACCCATAGGAATGCATGGGAATCGCTTACTTCCCGCATGTGGCTATGCCCACCATGCGGGAAGTTAAGCGTCTCATGTGCGGTTGGTACCCACGGTGTGGAGGAGAGGAGACTGTCCTCCAGGCCCTGAGTACCATACCCCTGTAAAAAAAAGAATAAAAAATCGGGGTATATTTACCTTCCGACGTCCCGCGCTGCATTCCCGGCCTAAGCGTTCCCAGTAATGCCTTGTGGCAAGGCCCTGTAATGACGTAGTCTCGCGTGACTCTAGCGGTCTCATGAGATCGCTATAGCAACGCGAGACTACGTCATCACAGGTCTCGCAAGGCATTACTGGGAACGCTGTGGCCCGGGATGGCAGCGCGGGACGTCGGAAGGCAAATATACACCGATTTTTTTTATTTTTTTAACATTTTATCTTTTACTATTGAAGCCGCATAGGCGGCCTCAATAGTAAAAAGCTACTCACACTTGTCAAACACTATGTCTGATGAGTGTGACCAACCTGTCAATCACTTTCCAAGCGATACTTCAAATCGCTTGGAAAGTGCTTGAGAAAATCGCAGCAAAATCGCAAACAGAATCGCGGCGAAATCACGCGGAAAAAAAACGTGCGATTTCTGGGAAGGAGTCTGGTTTTTAGTGTCCGGAATAAAATGCTACGTGGGCACATAGCCTAAAAAGCTGCAAAAAAACTGCTGACTGAGATATAGCTTTACCCAACGACCTTAAACATACTGCCACAGTCACAATAAAATGGTTTAGATGAACGCATATTCAAGTGTGTGAATGGCCCAGTCACAGTCCAGACCTAAATCCCATTGAGATTCCGTGTAAGACTTGTAAAATATTCAGAATTGAGAGTCCTCAGTGGTTGATGCCTTTTAATGGCTAACTAAAAAGATGGTAACACATTGCAAGCTTTCCAGACTACTCAGGTCTCTTCATCAGGCAAAGACAATCTTCATCACGTGCACTGTATATAATATAAAGGTGACACACGGGCACTGTATATAATATAAAGGTGACACATGGGCACTGTATATAATATAAAGGTGACACACGGGCACTGTATATAATATAAAGGTGACACATGGGCACTGTATATAATATAAAGGTGACACACGGGCACTGTATATAATATAAAGGTGACACACGGGCACTGTATATAACAGGTGACACACGGGCACTGTATATAATATAAAGTTGACACACGGGCACTGTACATAATATAAAGGTGACACATGGGCACTGTATATAATATAAAGGTGACACACGGGCACTGTATATAATATAAAGGTGACACATGGGCACTGTATATAATATAAAGGTGACACACGGGCACTGTATATAATATAAAGGTGACACACGGGTACTGTATATAATATAAAGGTGACACATGGGCACTGTATATAATATAAAGGTGACACACGGGCACTGTATATAATATAAAGGTGACACATGGGCACTGTATATAATATAAAGGTGACACACGGGCACTGTATATAATATAAAGGTGACACATGGGCACTGTATATAATATAAAGGTGACACATGGGCACTGTATATAATATAAAGGTGACACATGGGCACTGTATATAATATAAAGGTGACACACGGGCACTGTATATAATATAAAGGTGACACACGGGCACTGTATATAATATAAAGGTGACACACGGGCACTGTATATAATATAAAGGTGACACACGGGCACTGTATATAACAGGTGATACACGGGCACTGTATATAACAGGTGACACACAGGCACTGTATATAATATAAAGGTGACACACGGGCACTGTATATAATATAAAGGTGACACACGGGCACTGTATATAATATAAAGGTGACACACGGGCACTGTATATAACAGGTGATACACGGGCACTGTATATAACAGGTGACACACAGGCACTGTATATAATATAAAGGTGACACACAGGCACTATATATAATATAAAGGTGACACACGTGTACTGTATATAATATAAAGGTGACACACGGGCACTGTATATAATCTAAAGGTGACACACGGGCACTGTATATAACACGTGACACACGGGCACTGTATATAATATAAAGGTGACACACGTGCACTGTATATAATATAAAGGTGACACACGGGCACTGTATATAATATAAAGGTGACACACGGGCACTGTATATAACAGGTGATACACGGGCACTGTATATAACAGGTGACACACAGGCACTGTATATAATATAAAGGTGACACACGGGCACTGTATATAATATAAAGGTGACACACGGGCACTGTATATAATATAAAGGTGACACACGGGCACTGTATATAATATAAAGGTGACACACGGGCACTGTATATAATATAAAGGTGACACACGGGCACTGTATATAACAGGTGATACACGGGCACTGTATATAACAGGTGACACACAGGCACTGTATATAATATAAAGGTGACACACGGGCACTGTATATAATATAAAGGTGACACACGGGCACTGTATATAATATAAAGGTGACACACGGGCACTGTATATAACAGGTGATACACGGGCACTGTATATAACAGGTGACACACAGGCACTGTATATAATATAAAGGTGACACACAGGCACTATATATAATATAAAGGTGACACACGTGTACTGTATATAATATAAAGGTGACACACGGGCACTGTATATAATCTAAAGGTGACACACGGGCACTGTATATAACACGTGACACACGGGCACTGTATATAATATAAAGGTGACACACGTGCACTGTATATAATATAAAGGTGACACACGGGCACTGTATATAATATAAAGGTGACACACGGGCACTGTATATAACAGGTGATACACGGGCACTGTATATAACAGGTGACACACAGGCACTGTATATAATATAAAGGTGATACACGGGCACTGTATATAACAGGTGACACACGGGCACTGTACATAATATAAAGGTGACACACGTGCACTGTATATAATATAAAGGTGACACACGGGCACTGTATATAACAGGTGACACACAGGCACTGTATATAATATAAATGTGACACACGGGCACTGTACATAATATAAAGGTGACACACGTGCACTGTATATAATATAAAGGTGACACACGTGCACTGTATATAATATAAAGGTGACACAAGGGCACTGTATATAACAGGTAACTCACGGGCACTGTGTATAATATAAAGGTGACACACGGGCACTGTATATAATATAAAGGTGACACACGTGCACTGTATATAATATAAAGGTGACACACGGGCACTGTATATAATATAAAGGTGACACACGGGCACTGTATATAACAGGTAACTCACGGGCACTGTGTATAATATAAAGGTGACACACGGGCACTGTATATAACAGGTGACACACGGGAAATGTATATAATATAAAGGTGACACACGGGTACTGTATATAATATAAAGGTGACACACGGGCACTGTATATAATATAAAGGTGACACACGGGCACTGTATATAACAGGTGACACACGGGCACTGTACATAATATAAAGGTGACAAACGGGCACTGTATATAACAGTTGACAGACGGGCACTGTATATAATATAAAGGTGACACACAGGCACTGTATATAAAGGTGACACACGGGCACTGTATATAAAGGTGACACACGGGCACTGTATATAGCAGGTGACACACGGGGGCTGTACATAATATAAATGTGACACACAGGCACTTTATATAACAGGTGACACACGGGCACTGTATATAATATAAAGGTGACACACGGGCACTGTATATAATATAAAGGTGACACACGGGCACTGTATATAACAGGTGACACTCGGGCACTGTATATAATATAAAGGTGACACACGGGCACTGTACATAATATAAAGGTGACACACGGGCACTGTATATAACAGGTGACACACGGGCACTGTACATAATATAAAAGTGACACACGGGCACTGTTTAAGATATAAAGGTGACACACGGGCACTGTATATAACAGGTGACACACGGGCACTGTGTATAACAGCTGACACATGGGCACTGTATATAACAGGTGGCACACGGGCACTGTATATAACAGGTGACACAAGGGCACTGTATATAATATAAAGGTGACACACGGGCACTGTATATAACAGGTGACACATGGGCACTGTATATAACAGCTGACACATGGGCACTGTATATAACAGCTGACACATGGGCACTGTATATAACAGGTGACACATGGGCACTGTATATAACAGGTGACACATGGTCACTGTATATAACAGGTGACACACGGGTACTGTATATAACATAGAGGTGACACACGGGCACTGTATATAACAGGTGACACACGGGCACTGTATATAATATAAAGGTGACAGACGGGCACTGTACATAACAGGTGACACACGGGCACTGTATATAACAGGTGACACACAGGCACTGTATATAATATAAAGGTGACACACGGGCACTGTATATAACAGGTGACACACGGGCACTGTATATAACATAAAGGTGACACACGGGCACTGTATATAACAGGTGACACACGGGCACTGTATATAACAGGTGACACACAGGCACTGTATATAATATAAAGGTGACACACGGGCACTGTATATAATATAAAGGTGACACACGGGCACTGTACATATTATAAAGGTGACACACGGGCACTGTATATAATATAAAGGTGACACCCGGGCACTGTATATAACAGGTGACACTCGGGCACTGTATATAACAGGTGATACACGGGCACTGTACATAATATAAAGGTGACACACGGGCACTGTACATAATATAAAGGTGACACACGGGCACTGTATATAACAGGTGACACACGGGCACTGTACATAATATAAAGGTGACACACGGGCACTGTATATAATCTAAAGGTGACACACGGGCACTGTATATAATCTAAAGGTGACACACGGGCACTGTATATAATACGTGACACACGGGCACTGTATATAATATAAAGGTGACACACGTGCACTGTATATAATATAAAGGTGACACACGGGCACTGTATATAATATAAAGGTGACACACGGGCACTGTATATAACAGGTGATACACGGGCACTGTATATAACAGGTGACACACAGGCACTGTATATAATATAAAGGTGATACACAGGCACTGTATATAAAGGTGACACACGTGCACTGTATATAATATAAAGGTGACACACGGGCACTGTATATAACAGGTGACACACAGGCACTGTATATAATATAAAAGTGACACACGGGCACTGTACATAATATAAAGGTGACACACGTGCACTGTATATAATATAAAGGTGACACACGTGCACTGTATATAATATAAAGGTGACACACGGGCACTGTATATAACAGGTAACTCACGGGCACTGTGTATAATATAAAGGTGACACACGGGCACTGTACATAATATAAAGGTGACACACGTGCACTGTATATAATATAAAGGTGACACACGGGCACTGTATATAATATAAAGGTGAAACACGGGCACTGTATATAACAGGTGACACACAGGCACTGTATATAATATAAAGGTGATACACGGGCACTGTATATAACAGGTGACACACGGGCACTGTACATAATATAAAGGTGACACACGTGCACTGTATATAATATAAAGGTGACACACGGGCACTGTATATAACAGGTGACACACAGGCACTGTATATAATATAAAAGTGACACACGGGCACTGTACATAATATAAAGGTGACACACGTGCACTGTATATAATATAAAGGTGACACACGTGCACTGTATATAATATAAAGGTGACACACGGGCACTGTATATAACAGGTAACTCACGGGCACTGTGTATAATATAAAGGTGACACACGGGCACTGTACATAATATAAAGGTGACACACGTGCACTGTATATAATATAAAGGTGACACACGGGCACTGTATATAATATAAAGGTGACACACGGGCACTGTATATAACAGGTAACTCACGGGCACTGTGTATAATATAAAGGTGACACACGTGCACTGTAAATAACAGAGGTGACACACGGGCACTGTATATAACAGGTGACACACGGGCACTGTATATAATATAAAGGTGACACACGGGTACTGTATATAATATAAAGGTGACACACGGGCACTGTATATAACAGGTGACACACGGGCACTGTATATAATATAAAGGTGACACACGGGCACTGTATATAACAGGTGACACACGGGCACTGTACATAATATAAAGGTGACAAACGGGCACTGTATATAACAGTTGACAGACGGGCACTGTATATAATATAAAGGTGACACACAGGCACTGTATATAACAGGTGACACACGGGCACTGTATATAAAGGTGACACACGGGCACTGTATATAGCAGGTGACACACGGGGGCTGTACATAATATAAATGTGACACACAGGCACTTTATATAACAGGTGACATACGGGCACTGTATATAATATAAAGGTGACACACGGGCACTGTATATAATATAAAGGTGACACACGGGCACTGTATATAACAGGTGACACACGGGCACTGTGTATAACAGCTGACACATGGGCACTGTATATAACAGGTGGAACACGGGCACTGTATATAACAGGTGACACAAGGGCACTGTATATAATATAAAGGTGACACACGGGCACTGTATATAACAGGTGACACACGGGCACTGTATATAACAGCTGACACATGGGCACTGTATATAACAGGTGACACACGGGTACTGTATATAACATAGAGGTGACACACGGGCACTGTATATAACAGGTGACACACGGGCACTGTATATAATATAAAGGTGACACACGGGCACTGTACATAACAGGTGACACACGGGCACTGTATATAACAGGTGACACACAGGCACTGTATATAATATAAAGGTGACACACGGGCACTGTATATAACAGGTGACAAACGGGCACTGTATATAACATAAAGGTGACACACGGGCACTGTATATAACAGGTGACACACGGGCACTGTATATAACAGGTGACACACGGGCACTGTACATATTATAAAGGTGACACACGGGCACTGTATATAACAGGTGACACTCGGGCACTGTATATAATATAAAGGTGACACACGGGCACTGTACATAATATAAAGGTGACACACGGGCACTGTATATAACAGGTGACACACGGGCACTGTACATAATATAAAGGTGACACACGGGCACTGTTTAAGATATAAAGGTGACACACGGGCACTGTATATAACAGGTGACACACGGGCACTGTGTATAACAGCTGACACATGGGCACTGTATATAACAGGTGGCACACGGGCACTGTATATAACAGGTGACACAAGGGCACTGTATATAATATAAAGGTGACACACGGGCACTGTATATAATATAAAGGTGACACACGGGCACTGTATATAACAGGTGACACACGGGCACTGTATATAATATAAAGGTGACACACGGGCACTGTATATAACAGGTGACACACGGGCACTGTACATAATATAAAGGTGACAAACGGGCACTGTATATAACAGTTGACAGACGGGCACTGTATATAATATAAAGGTGACACACGGGCATTGTATATAACAGGTGACACACGGGCACTGTATATAACAAGTGACACACAGGCACTGTATATAATATAAAGGTGACACACGGGCACTGTATATTACAGGTGACACACGGGCACTGTATATAATATAAAGGTGACACAAGGGCACTGCACATAATATAAAGGTGACACACGGGCACTGTATATAACACGGGCACTGTACATAATTTAAAGGTGACACTCGGGCACTGTATATAATATAAAGGTGACACACGGGCACTGTATATAACAGAGGTGACACACGGGCACTGTATATAACAGAGGTGACACACGGGCACTGTACATAACAGGTGACACTCGGGCACTGTATATAATATAAAGGTGACACACGGGCACTGTATATAACAGGTGACACACGGGCACTGTATATAACAGGTGACACACGGGCACTGTATATAAAGGTGACACACGGGGGCTGTACATAATATAAATGTGACACACAGGCACTTTATATAACAGGTGACATACGGGCACTGTATATAATATAAAGGTGACACACGGGCACTGTATATAATATAAAGGTGACACACGGGCACTGTATATAACAGGTGACACACGGGCACTGTGTATAACAGCTGACACATGGGCACTGTATATAACAGGTGGAACACGGGCACTGTATATAACAGGTGACACAAGGGCACTGTATATAATATAAAGGTGACACACGGGCACTGTATATAACAGGTGACACATGGTCACTGTATATAACAGGTGACACACGGGTACTGTATATAACATAGAGGTGACACACGGGCACTGTATATAACAGGTGACACACGGGCACTGTATATAATATAAAGGTGACACACGGGCACTGTACATAACAGGTGACACACGGGCACTGTATATAACAGGTGACACACAGGCACTGTATATAATATAAAGGTGACACACGGGCACTGTATATAACAGGTGACAAACGGGCACTGTATATAACATAAAGGTGACACACGGGCACTGTATATAACAGGTGACACACGGGCACTGTATATAACAGGTGACACACGGGCACTGTACATATTATAAAGGTGACACACGGGCACTGTATATAACAGGTGACACTCGGGCACTGTATATAATATAAAGGTGACACACGGGCACTGTACATAATATAAAGGTGACACACGGGCACTGTATATAACAGGTGACACACGGGCACTGTACATAATATAAAGGTGACACACGGGCACTGTTTAAGATATAAAGGTGACACACGGGCACTGTATATAACAGGTGACACACGGGCACTGTGTATAACAGCTGACACATGGGCACTGTATATAACAGGTGGCACACGGGCACTGTATATAACAGGTGACACAAGGGCACTGTATATAATATAAAGGTGACACACGGGCACTGTATATAATATAAAGGTGACACACGGGCACTGTATATAACAGGTGACACACGGGCACTGTATATAATATAAAGGTGACACACGGGCACTGTATATAACAGGTGACACACGGGCACTGTACATAATATAAAGGTGACAAACGGGCACTGTATATAACAGTTGACAGACGGGCACTGTATATAATATAAAGGTGACACACAGGCACTGTATATAACAGGTGACACACGGGCACTGTATATAAAGGTGACACACGGGCACTGTATATAGCAGATGACACACGGGGGCTGTACATAATATAAATGTGACACACAGGCACTTTATATAACAGGTGACATACGGGCACTGTATATAATATAAAGGTGACACACGGGCACTGTATATAATATAAAGGTGACACACGGGCACTGTATATAACAGGTGACACTCGGGCACTGTATATAATATAAAGGTGACACACGGGCACTGTACATAATATAAAGGTGACACACGGGCACTGTATATAACAGGTGACACACGGGCACTGTACATAATATAAAGGTGACACACGGGCACTGTTTAAGATATAAAGGTGACACACGGGCACTGTATATAACAGGTGACACACGGGCACTGTGTATAACAGCTGACACATGGGCACTGTATATAACAGGTGGCACACGGGCACTGTATATAACAGGTGACACAAGGGCACTGTATATAATATAAAGGTGACACACGGGCACTGTATATAACAGCTGACACATGGGCACTGTATATAACAGGTGACACACGGGTACTGTATATAACATAGAGGTGACACACGGGCACTGTATATAACAGGTGACACACGGGCACTGTATATAATATAAAGGTGACAGACGGGCACTGTACATAACAGGTGACACACGGGCACTGTATATAACAGGTGACACACAGGCACTGTATATAATATAAAGGTGACACACGGGCACTGTATATAACAGGTGACACACGGGCACTGTATATAACATAAAGGTGACACACGAGCACTGTATATAACAGGTGACACACGGGCACTGTATATAACAGGTGACACACGGGCACTGTACATATTATAAAGGTGACAAACGGGCACTGTATATAATATACAGGTGACACACGGGCACTATATATAACAGGTGACACACAGGCACTGTGTATAATATAAAGGTGACACACGGGCACTGTATATAACAGGTGACACACGGGCACTGTATATAACAGGTGACACACGGGCACTGTATGTAATTTAAAGGTGACACACGGGCACTGTATAAAACAGGTGACACACGGGCACTGTACATATTATAAAGGTGACACACGGGCACTGTATATAATACACAGGTGACACACGGGCACTATATATAACAGGTGACACACGGGCACTGTGTATAATATAAAGGTGACACACGGGCACTGTATATAACAGGTGACACACGGGCACTGTACAAAATATAAAGGTGACACATGGGCACTGTATATAACAGGTGACACACGGGCACTTTATATAACAGTCGACACACAGGCACTTTATATAACAGGTGACACACGGGCACTGTACATAATATAAAGGTGACACACGGGTAGTGTATATAACAGGTGACACACGGGCACTGTACATAATATAAGGGTGACACACGGGCACTGTATATAACAGGTGACACACGTGCACTGTATATAACAAGTGACACACGGGCACTTTATATAACAGGTGACACACGGTCACTGTACATAATATAAAGGTGACACATGGGCACTGTATATAACAGGTGACACACGGGCACTTTATATAACAGTCGACACACAGGCACTTTATATAACAGGTGACACACGGGCACTGTACATAATATAAGGGTGAAACACGGGCACTGTATATAACAGGTGACACACGGGCACTGTATATAACAAGTGACACACGGGCACTTTATATAACAGGTGACACACGGTCACTGTACATAATATAAAGGTGACACACGGGTAGTGTATATAACAGGTGACACACGGCACTGTATATAATATAAAGGTGACACACGGGGACTGTATATAGCAGGTGACACACAGGCACTGCATATAACAGGTGACACACGGTCACTGTACATAATATAAAGGTGACACACGGGCAGTGTATATAACAGGTGACACACGGCACTGTATATAATATAAAGGTGACACACGGGCACTGTATATAGCAGGTGACACACAGGCACTGCATATAACAGGTGACACACGGGCACTGCATATAACAGGTGACACACGGGCACTGCATATAACAGGTGACACACGGGCACTGTATATAACAGGTGACACACGGGCACTGTATATAACAAGTGACACACGGGCACTGTACATAATATAAAGGTGACACACGGGCATTGTATATAACAGGTGACACACGGGCACTGTATATAACAAGTGACACACAGGCACTGTATATAATATAAAGGTGACACACGGGCACTGTATATTACAGGTGACACACGGGCACTGTATATAATATAAATGTGACACAAGGGCACTGCACATAATATAAAGGTGACACACGGGCACTGTATATAATATAAAGGTGACACTCGGGCACTGTACATAATTTAAAGGTGACACTCGGGCACTGTATATAATATAAAGGTGACACACGGGCACTGTATATAACAGAGGTGACACACGGGCACTGTATATAACAGAGGTGACACACGGGCACTGTACATAACAGGTGACACACGGACGCTGTACATAATATAAAGGTGACACACAGACACTGTATATAATATAAAGGTGACACACGGGAACTGTATATAACAGTCGACACACGGGCACTTTATATAACAGGTGACACACGGGCACTGTACATAATATAAAGGTGACACAAGGGCACTGTATATAACAGGTGACACACGGGCACTGTATATAACAGGTGACACACGGGCACTGTATATAATGTAAAGGTGACACACGGGCACTGTATATAGCAGGTGACACACGGGCACTGTATATAACAGGTGAAACAAGGACACTGTACATAATATAAAGGTGACACACGGGCACTGCATATAATATAAAGGTGACACACGGGCACTGTACATAATATAAAGGTGACATACGTGCACTGTATATAATATAAAGGTGACACATGGGCACTGTATATAACAGGTGACACATGGGCACTGTACATAATATAAAGGTGACACACGGGCACGGTATATAATATAAAGGTGACACATGGGCACTGTATATAACAGGTGACACACGGGCACTGTATATAATATAAAGGTGACACACGGTCACTGTATATAACAGGTGACATACGGGCACTGTATATAATATAAAGGTGACACACGGGCACTGCATATAACAGGTGACACACGGGCACTGTATTTAATATAAAGTTGACACACGGGCACTGTATATAACAGGTGACACACGGGCACTGTACATAATATAAAGGTGACACACGGGCACTGTATATAACAAGTGACACACGGGCACTGTATATAATATAAAGGTGACACACGGGCACTGTATATAATATAAAGGTGACACACGGTCACTGTATATAACAGGTGACACACGGGCACTGTATGAAATATAAAGGTGACACACGAGCACTGTTTATAACAGGTGACACACGAGCACTGTATATAATATAAAGGTGACAAACGGGCACTGTATATAACAGGTGACACACGGGCACTGTACATAATATGAAGGTGACACACAGGCACTGTACATAATATAAAGGTGACACACAGGCACTGTATATAACAGGTGACATACGGGCACTGTATACAGTATAAAGGTGACACCCGGGCACTGTATATAATATAAAGATGACACACGGGCACTGTACATAATATAAAGGTGACACACGGGCCCTGTATATAATATAAAGGTGACACACGGGCACTGTATATAACAGGTGACACACGGACACTGTATATAATATAAAGGTGACACACGGGCACAGTATATAACAGGTGACACACGGGCACTGTACATAATATAAAGGTGACACACGGGCATTGTACTTAAGATAAAGGTGACACACGGGCATTGTATATAACAGGTGACACACGGGCACTGTACATAATATAAAGGTGACACACGGGCACTGTATATAATATAAAGGTGACACACGGGCACTGTATATAACAGGTGACACACGGACACTGTATATAATATAAAGGTGACACACGGGCACAGTATATAACAGGTGACACACGGGCACTGTACATAATATAAAGGTGACACACGGGCAGTGTATATAACAGGTGACACACGGCACTGTATATAATATAAAGGTGACACACGGGCACTGTATATAGCAGGTGACACACAGGCACTGCATATAACAGGTGACACACGGTCACTGTACATAATATAAAGGTGACACACGGGCAGTGTATATAACAGGTGACACACGGCACTGTATGTAATATAAAGGTGACACACGGGCACTGTATATAGCAGGTGACACACGGGCACTGCATATAACAGGTGACACACGGGCACTGTATATAACAAGTGACACACGGGCACTGTACATAATATAAAGGTGACACACGGGCATTGTATATAACAGGTGACACACGGGCACTGTATATAACAAGTGACACACAGGCACTGTATATAATATAAAGGTGACACACGGGCACTGTATATAACAGGTGACACACGGTCACTGTACATAATATAAAGGTGACACACGGGTAGTGTATATAACAGGTGACACACGGCACTGTATATAATATAAAGGTGACACACGGGCACTGTATAAAGCAGGTGACACACAGGCACTGCATATAACAGGTGACACACGGTCACTGTACATAATATAAAGGTGACACACGGGCAGTGTATATAACAGGTGACACACGGCACTATATATAATATAAAGGTGACACACGGGCACTGTATATAGCAGGTGACACACGGGCACTGCATATAACAGGTGACACACGGGCACTGTATATAACAGGTGACACACGGGCACTGTATATAACAAGTGACACACGGGCACTGTACATAATATAAAGGTGACACACGGGCATTGTATATAACAGGTGACACACGGGCACTGTATATAACAAGTGACACACAGGCACTGTATATAATATAAAGGTGACACACGGGCACTGTATATTACAGGTGACACACGGGCACTGTATATAATATAAAGGTGACACACGGGCACTGCACATAATATAAAGGTGACACACGGGCACTGTATATAACACGAGACACACAGGCACTGTACATAATTTAAAGGTGACACTCGGGCACTGTATATAATATAAAGGTGACACACGGGCACTGTATATAACAGAGGTGACACACGGGCACTGTATATAACAGAGGTGACACACGGGCACTGTACATAACAGGTGACACACGGACGCTGTACATAATATAAAGGTGACACACAGACACTGTATATAATATAAAGGTGACACACGGGAACTGTATATAACAGGTGACACACGGGCACTTTATATAACAGGTGACACGGGCACTTTATATAACAGTCGACACACGGGCACTGTATATAACAGGTGACACACGGGCACTTTATATAACAGGTGACACACGGGCACTGTACATAATATAAAGGTGACACACGGGCACTGTATATAACAGGTGACACACGGGCACTGTATATAACAGGTGACACACGGGCACTGTATATAATGTAAAGGTGACACACGGGCACTGTATATAGCAGGTGACACACGGGCACTGTATATAACAGGTGAAACAAGGGCACTGTACATAATATAAAGGTGACACACGGGCACTGCATATAATATAAAGGTGACACACGGGCACTGTACATAATATAAAGGTGACACACGGGCACTGTATATAACAGGTGACACATGGGCACTGTACATAATATAAAGGTGACACACGGGCACGGTATATAATATAAAGGTGACACATGGGCACTGTATATAACAGGTGACACACGGGCACTGTATATAATATAAAGGTGACACACGGTCACTGTATATAACAGGTGACACACGGGCACTGTATATAATATAAAGGTGACACACGGGCACTGTATTTAATATAAAGGTGACACACGGGCACTGTATATAACAGGTGACACACGGGCACTGTATGAAATATAAAGGTGACACACGAGCACTGTTTATAACAGGTGACACACGAGCACTGTATATAATATAAAGGTGACAAACGGGCACTGTATATAACAGGTGACACACGGGCACTGTACATAATATGAAGGTGACACACAGGCACTGTACATAATATAAAGGTGACACACAGGCACTGTATATAACAGGTGACATACGGGCACTGTATACAGTATAAAGGTGACACCCGGGCACTGTATATAATATAAAGATGACACACGGGCACTGTACATAATATAAAGGTGACACACGGGCCCTGTATATAATATAAAGGTGACACACGGGCATTGTACTTAATATAAAGGTGACACACGGGCATTGTATATAACAGGTGACACACGGGCACTGTATATAATCTAAAGGTGACACACGGGCACTGTATATAATACGTGACACACGGGCACTGTATATAATATAAAGGTGACACACGTGCACTGTATATAATATAAAGGTGACACACGGGCACTGTATATAATATAAAGGTGACACACGGGCACTGTATATAACAGGTGATACACGGGCACTGTATATAACAGGTGACACACAGGCACTGTATATAATATAAAGGTGATACACGGGCACTGTATATAAAGGTGACACACGTGCACTGTATATAATATAAAGGTGACACACGGGCACTGTATATAACAGGTGACACACAGGCACTGTATATAATATAAAAGTGACACACGGGCACTGTACATAATATAAAGGTGACACACGTGCACTGTATATAATATAAAGGTGACACACGTGCACTGTATATAATATAAAGGTGACACACGGGCACTGTATATAACAGGTAACTCACGGGCACTGTGTATAATATAAAGGTGACACACGGGCACTGTACATAATATAAAGGTGACACACGTGCACTGTATATAATATAAAGGTGACACACGGGCACTGTATATAATATAAAGGTGAAACACGGGCACTGTATATAACAGGTGACACACAGGCACTGTATATAATATAAAGGTGATACACGGGCACTGTATATAACAGGTGACACACGGGCACTGTACATAATATAAAGGTGACACACGTGCACTGTATATAATATAAAGGTGACACACGGGCACTGTATATAACAGGTGACACACAGGCACTGTATATAATATAAAAGTGACACACGGGCACTGTACATAATATAAAGGTGACACACGTGCACTGTATATAATATAAAGGTGACACACGTGCACTGTATATAATATAAAGGTGACACACGGGCACTGTATATAACAGGTAACTCACGGGCACTGTGTATAATATAAAGGTGACACACGGGCACTGTACATAATATAAAGGTGACACACGTGCACTGTATATAATATAAAGGTGACACACGGGCACTGTATATAATATAAAGGTGACACACGGGCACTGTATATAACAGGTAACTCACGGGCACTGTGTATAATATAAAGGTGACACACGTGCACTGTAAATAACAGAGGTGACACACGGGCACTGTATATAACAGGTGACACACGGGCACTGTATATAATATAAAGGTGACACACGGGTACTGTATATAATATAAAGGTGACACACGGGCACTGTATATAACAGGTGACACACGGGCACTGTATATAATATAAAGGTGACACACGGGCACTGTATATAACAGGTGACACACGGGCACTGTACATAATATAAAGGTGACAAACGGGCACTGTATATAACAGTTGACAGACGGGCACTGTATATAATATAAAGGTGACACACAGGCACTGTATATAACAGGTGACACACGGGCACTGTATATAAAGGTGACACACGGGCACTGTATATAGCAGGTGACACACGGGGGCTGTACATAATATAAATGTGACACACAGGCACTTTATATAACAGGTGACATACGGGCACTGTATATAATATAAAGGTGACACACGGGCACTGTATATAATATAAAGGTGACACACGGGCACTGTATATAACAGGTGACACACGGGCACTGTGTATAACAGCTGACACATGGGCACTGTATATAACAGGTGGAACACGGGCACTGTATATAACAGGTGACACAAGGGCACTGTATATAATATAAAGGTGACACACGGGCACTGTATATAACAGGTGACACACGGGCACTGTATATAACAGCTGACACATGGGCACTGTATATAACAGGTGACACATGGTCACTGTATATAACAGGTGACACACGGGTACTGTATATAACATAGAGGTGACACACGGGCACTGTATATAACAGGTGACACACGGGCACTGTATATAATATAAAGGTGACACACGGGCACTGTACATAACAGGTGACACACGGGCACTGTATATAACAGGTGACACACAGGCACTGTATATAATATAAAGGTGACACACGGGCACTGTATATAACAGGTGACAAACGGGCACTGTATATAACATAAAGGTGACACACGGGCACTGTATATAACAGGTGACACACGGGCACTGTATATAACAGGTGACACACGGGCACTGTACATATTATAAAGGTGACACACGGGCACTGTATATAACAGGTGACACTCGGGCACTGTATATAATATAAAGGTGACACACGGGCACTGTACATAATATAAAGGTGACACACGGGCACTGTATATAACAGGTGACACACGGGCACTGTACATAATATAAAGGTGACACACGGGCACTGTTTAAGATATAAAGGTGACACACGGGCACTGTATATAACAGGTGACACACGGGCACTGTGTATAACAGCTGACACATGGGCACTGTATATAACAGGTGGCACACGGGCACTGTATATAACAGGTGACACAAGGGCACTGTATATAATATAAAGGTGACACACGGGCACTGTATATAATATAAAGGTGACACACGGGCACTGTATATAACAGGTGACACACGGGCACTGTATATAATATAAAGGTGACACACGGGCACTGTATATAACAGGTGACACACGGGCACTGTACATAATATAAAGGTGACAAACGGGCACTGTATATAACAGTTGACAGACGGGCACTGTATATAATATAAAGGTGACACACGGGCATTGTATATAACAGGTGACACACGGGCACTGTATATAACAAGTGACACACAGGCACTGTACATAATATAAAGGTGACACACGGGCACTGTATATTACAGGTGACACACGGGCACTGTATATAATATAAAGGTGACACAAGGGCACTGCACATAATATAAAGGTGACACACGGGCACTGTATATAACACGGGCACTGTACATAATTTAAAGGTGACACTCGGGCACTGTATATAATATAAAGGTGACACACGGGCACTGTATATAACAGAGGTGACACACGGGCACTGTATATAACAGAGGTGACACTCGGGCACTGTATATAATATAAAGGTGACACACGGGCACTGTATATAACAGGTGACACACGGGCACTGTATATAACAGGTGACACACGGGCACTGTATATAAAGGTGACACACGGGGGCTGTACATAATATAAATGTGACACACAGGCACTTTATATAACAGGTGACATACGGGCACTGTATATAATATAAAGGTGACACACGGGCACTGTATATAATATAAAGGTGACACACGGGCACTGTATATAACAGGTGACACACGGGCACTGTGTATAACAGCTGACACATGGGCACTGTATATAACAGGTGGAACACGGGCACTGTATATAACAGGTGACACAAGGGCACTGTATATAATATAAAGGTGACACACGGGCACTGTATATAACAGGTGACACATGGTCACTGTATATAACAGGTGACACACGGGTACTGTATATAACATAGAGGTGACACACGGGCACTGTATATAACAGGTGACACACGGGCACTGTATATAATATAAAGGTGACACACGGGCACTGTACATAACAGGTGACACACGGGCACTGTATATAACAGGTGACACACAGGCACTGTATATAATATAAAGGTGACACACGGGCACTGTATATAACAGGTGACAAACGGGCACTGTATATAACATAAAGGTGACACACGGGCACTGTATATAACAGGTGACACACGGGCACTGTATATAACAGGTGACACACGGGCACTGTACATATTATAAAGGTGACACACGGGCACTGTATATAACAGGTGACACTCGGGCACTGTATATAACATAAAGGTGACACACGGGCACTGTATATAACAGGTGACACACGGGCACTGTATATAACAGGTGACACACGGGCACTGTACATATTATAAAGGTGACACACGGGCACTGTATATAACAGGTGACACTCGGGCACTGTATATAATATAAAGGTGACACACGGGCACTGTACATAATATAAAGGTGACACACGGGCACTGTATATAACAGGTGACACACGGGCACTGTACATAATATAAAGGTGACACACGGGCACTGTTTAAGATATAAAGGTGACACACGGGCACTGTATATAACAGGTGACACACGGGCACTGTGTATAACAGCTGACACATGGGCACTGTATATAACAGGTGGCACACGGGCACTGTATATAACAGGTGACACAAGGGCACTGTATATAATATAAAGGTGACACACGGGCACTGTATATAATATAAAGGTGACACACGGGCACTGTATATAACAGGTGACACACGGGCACTGTATATAATATAAAGGTGACACACGGGCACTGTATATAACAGGTGACACACGGGCACTGTACATAATATAAAGGTGACAAACGGGCACTGTATATAACAGTTGACAGACGGGCACTGTATATAATATAAAGGTGACACACAGGCACTGTATATAACAGGTGACACACGGGCACTGTATATAAAGGTGACACACGGGCACTGTATATAGCAGATGACACACGGGGGCTGTACATAATATAAATGTGACACACAGGCACTTTATATAACAGGTGACATACGGGCACTGTATATAATATAAAGGTGACACACGGGCACTGTATATAATATAAAGGTGACACACGGGCACTGTATATAACAGGTGACACTCGGGCACTGTATATAATATAAAGGTGACACACGGGCACTGTACATAATATAAAGGTGACACACGGGCACTGTATATAACAGGTGACACACGGGCACTGTACATAATATAAAGGTGACACACGGGCACTGTTTAAGATATAAAGGTGACACACGGGCACTGTATATAACAGGTGACACACGGGCACTGTGTATAACAGGTGGCACACGGGCACTGTATATAACAGGTGGCACACGGGCACTGTATATAACAGGTGACACAAGGGCACTGTATATAACAGGTGACACACGGGTACTGTATATAACATAGAGGTGACACACGGGCACTGTATATAACAGGTGACACACGGGCACTGTATATAATATAAAGGTGACAGACGGGCACTGTACATAACAGGTGACACACGGGCACTGTATATAACAGGTGACACACAGGCACTGTATATAATATAAAGGTGACACACGGGCACTGTATATAACAGGTGACACACGGGCACTGTATATAACATAAAGGTGACACACGAGCACTGTATATAACAGGTGACACACGGGCACTGTATATAACAGGTGACACACGGGCACTGTACATATTATAAAGGTGACACACGGGCACTGTATATAATATACAGGTGACACACGGGCACTATATATAACAGGTGACACACAGGCACTGTGTATAATATAAAGGTGACACACGGGCACTGTATATAACAGGTGACACACGGGCACTGTATATAACAGGTGACACACGGGCACTGTATGTAATTTAAAGGTGACACACGGGCACTGTATAAAACAGGTGATACACGGGCACTGTACATATTATAAAGGTGACACACGGGCACTGTATATAATACACAGGTGACACACGGGCACTATATATAACAGGTGACACACGGGCACTGTGTATAATATAAAGGTGACACACGGGCACTGTATATAACAGGTGACACACGGGCACTGTACAAAATATAAAGGTGACACATGGGCACTGTATATAACAGGTGACACACGGGCACTTTATATAACAGTCGACACACAGGCACTTTATATAACAGGTGACACACGGGCACTGTACATAATATAAAGGTGACACACGGGTAGTGTATATAACAGGTGACACACGGGCACTGTACATAATATAAGGGTGACACACGGGCACTGTATATAACAGGTGACACACGTGCACTGTATATAACAAGTGACACACGGGCACTTTATATAACAGGTGACACACGGTCACTGTACATAATATAAAGGTGACACATGGGCACTGTATATAACAGGTGACACACGGGCACTTTATATAACAGTCGACACACAGGCACTTTATATAACAGGTGACACACGGGCACTGTACATAATATAAGGGTGAAACACGGGCACTGTATATAACAGGTGACACACGGGCACTGTATATAACAAGTGACACACGGGCACTTTATATAACAGGTGACACACGGTCACTGTACATAATATAAAGGTGACACACGGGTAGTGTATATAACAGGTGACACACGGCACTGTATATAATATAAAGGTGACACACGGGGACTGTATATAGCAGGTGACACACAGGCACTGCATATAACAGGTGACACACGGTCACTGTACATAATATAAAGGTGACACACGGGCAGTGTATATAACAGGTGACACACGGCACTGTATATAATATAAAGGTGACACACGGGCACTGCATATAGCAGGTGACACACAGGCACTGCATATAACAGGTGACACACGGGCACTGTATATAACAGGTGACACACGGGCACTGCATATAACAGGTGACACACGGGCACTGTATATAACAGGTGACACACGGGCACTGTATATAACAAGTGACACACGGGCACTGTACATAATATAAAGGTGACACACGGGCATTGTATATAACAGGTGACACACGGGCACTGTATATAACAAGTGACACACAGGCACTGTATATAATATAAAGGTGACACACGGGCACTGTATATTACAGGTGACACACGGGCACTGTATATAATATAAAGGTGACACAAGGGCACTGCACATAATATAAAGGTGACACACGGGCACTGTATATAATATAAAGGTGACACTCGGGCACTGTACATAATTTAAAGGTGACACTCGGGCACTGTATATAATATAAAGGTGACACACGGGCACTGTATATAACAGAGGTGACACACGGGCACTGTATATAACAGAGGTGACACACGGGCACTGTACATAACAGGTGACACACGGACGCTGTACATAATATAAAGGTGACACACAGACACTGTATATAATATAAAGGTGACACACGGGAACTGTATATAACAGTCGACACACGGGCACTTTATATAACAGGTGACACACGGGCACTGTACATAATATAAAGGTGACACAAGGGCACTGTATATAACAGGTGACACACGGGCACTGTATATAACAGGTGACACACGGGCACTGTATATAATGTAAAGGTGACACACGGGCACTGTATATAGCAGGTGACACACGGGCACTGTATATAACAGGTGAAACAAGGACACTGTACATAATATAAAGGTGACACACGGGCACTGCATATAATATAAAGGTGACACACGGGCACTGTACATAATATAAAGGTGACATACGTGCACTGTATATAATATAAAGGTGACACATGGGCACTGTATATAACAGGTGACACATGGGCACTGTACATAATATAAAGGTGACACACGGGCACGGTATATAATATAAAGGTGACACATGGGCACTGTATATAACAGGTGACACACGGGCACTGTATATAATATAAAGGTGACACACGGTCACTGTATATAACAGGTGACATACGGGCACTGTATATAATATAAAGGTGACACACGGGCACTGCATATAACAGGTGACACACGGGCACTGTATTTAATATAAAGGTGACACACGGGCACTGTATATAACAGGTGACACACGGGCACTGTACATAATATAAAGGTGACACACGGGCACTGTATATAACAAGTGACACACGGGCACTGTATATAATATAAAGGTGACACACGGGCACTGTATATAATATAAAGGTGACACACGGTCACTGTATATAACAGGTGACACACGGGCACTGTATGAAATATAAAGGTGACACACGAGCACTGTTTATAACAGGTGACACACGAGCACTGTATATAATATAAAGGTGACAAACGGGCACTGTATATAACAGGTGACACACGGGCACTGTACATAATATGAAGGTGACACACAGGCACTGTACATAATATAAAGGTGACACACAGGCACTGTATATAACAGGTGACATACGGGCACTGTATACAGTATAAAGGTGACACCCGGGCACTGTATATAATATAAAGATGACACACGGGCACTGTACATAATATAAAGGTGACACACGGGCCCTGTATATAATATAAAGGTGACACACGGGCACTGTATATAACAGGTGACACACGGACACTGTATATAATATAAAGGTGACACACGGGCACAGTATATAACAGGTGACACACGGGCACTGTACATAATATAAAGGTGACACACGGGCATTGTACTTAAGATAAAGGTGACACACGGGCATTGTATATAACAGGTGACACACGGGCACTGTACATAATATAAAGGTGACACACGGGCACTGTATATAATATAAAGGTGACACACGGGCACTGTATATAACAGGTGACACACGGACACTGTATATAATATAAAGGTGACACACGGGCACAGTATATAACAGGTGACACACGGGCACTGTACATAATATAAAGGTGACACACGGGCAGTGTATATAACAGGTGACACACGGCACTGTATATAATATAAAGGTGACACACGGGCACTGTATATAGCAGGTGACACACAGGCACTGCATATAACAGGTGACACACGGTCACTGTACATAATATAAAGGTGACACACGGGCAGTGTATATAACAGGTGACACACGGCACTGTATGTAATATAAAGGTGACACACGGGCACTGTATATAGCAGGTGACACACAGGCACTGCATATAACAGGTGACACACGGGCACTGTATATAACAGGTGACACACGGGCACTGTATATAACAAGTGACACACGGGCACTGTACATAATATAAAGGTGACACACGGGCATTGTATATAACAGGTGACACACGGGCACTGTATATAACAAGTGACACACAGGCACTGTATATAATATAAAGGTGACACACGGGCACTGTATATTACAGGTGACACACGGGCACTGTATATAATATAAAGGTGACACACGGGCACTGCACATAATATAAAGGTGACACACGGGCACTGTATATAACACGAGACACACAGGCACTGTACATAATTTAAAGGTGACACTCGGGCACTGTATATAATATAAAGGTGACACACGGGCACTGTATATAACAGAGGTGACACACAGGCACTGTATATAACAGAGGTGACACACGGGCACTGTACATAACAGGTGACACACGGACGCTGTACATAATATAAAGGTGACACACAGACACTGTATATAATATAAAGGTGACACACGGGAACTGTATATAACAGGTGACACACGGGCACTTTATATAACAGGTGACACGGGCACTTTATATAACAGTCGACACACGGGCACTGTATATAACAGGTGACACACGGGCACTTTATATAACAGGTGACACACGGGCACTGTACATAATATAAAGGTGACACACGGGCACTGTATATAACAGGTGACACACGGGCACTGTATATAACAGGTGACACACGGGCACTGTATATAATGTAAAGGTGACACACGGGCACTGTATATAGCAGGTGACACACGGGCACTGTATATAACAGGTGAAACAAGGGCACTGTACATAATATAAAGGTGACACACGGGCACTGCATATAATATAAAGGTGACACACGGGCACTGTACATAATATAAAGGTGACACACGGGCACTGTATATAACAGGTGACACATGGGCACTGTACATAATATAAAGGTGACACACGGGCACGGTATATAATATAAAGGTGACACATGGGCACTGTATATAACAGGTGACACACGGGCACTGTATATAATATAAAGGTGACACACGGTCACTGTATATAACAGGTGACACACGGGCACTGTATATAATATAAAGGTGACACACGGGCACTGTATTTAATATAAAGGTGACACACGGGCACTGTATATAACAGGTGACACACGGGCACTGTATGAAATATAAAGGTGACACACGAGCACTGTTTATAACAGGTGACACACGAGCACTGTATATAATATAAAGGTGACAAACGGGCACTGTATATAACAGGTGACACACGGGCACTGTACATAATATGAAGGTGACACACAGGCACTGTAGATAATATAAAGGTGACACACAGGCACTGTATATAACAGGTGACATACGGGCACTGTATACAGTATAAAGGTGACACCCGGGCACTGTATATAATATAAAGATGACACACGGGCACTGTACATAATATAAAGGTGACACACGGGCCCTGTATATAATATAAAGGTGACACACGGGCATTGTACTTAATATAAAGGTGACACACGGGCATTGTATATAACAGGTGACACACGGGCACTGTACATAATATAAAGGTGACACACGGGCATTGTACTTAATATAAAGGTGACACATGGGCACTGTATATAATATAAAGGTGACACACGGGCACTGTATATAACAGGTGACACACGGACACTGTATATAATATAAAGGTGACACACGGGCACAGTATATAACAGGTGACACACGGGCACTGTACATAATATAAAGGTGACACACGGGCACTTCATATAACAGTTGACACACGGGCACTTTATATAACAGTCGACACACGGGCACTGTATATAACAGGTGACACACAGGCACTTTATTTAACAGGTGACACACGGGCACTGCACATAATATAAAGGTGACACACGGGAACTGTATATAACAGGTGACACATGAGAACTATATATAACAGGTGACACAGGGGCGCTGTACATAATATAAATGTGACACACAGACACTGTACATAATATAAAGGTGACACACGGGCACTGTATATAACAGGTGACACACGGGCACTGTATATAATATAAAGGTAACACAGGGGCACTGTACATAATATAAAGGTGACACACGGGCACTGTACATAATATAAAGGTGACACACGGGCACTGTATATAATATAAAGGTGACACACGGGCACTGTACATAATATAAAGGTGACACACGGGCACTGTACATAATATAAAGGTGACACACGGGCACTGTATATAATATAAAGGTGACACACGGGCACTGTATATAACAGGTAACTCACGGGCACTGTGTATAATATAAAGGTGACACACGGGCACTGTATATAATATAAAGGTGACACACAGGCACTGTATATAATATATACGTAACACACGGGCACTGTATATAACAGGTGACACACATGCACCGCATGTAACAGGTGACACACGGGCACTGTAAATAATATAAAGGTGACACACGGGTACTGTATATAATATAAAGGTGACACACGGGCACTGTATATAATATAAAGGTGACACACGGGCACTGTATATAACAGGTGACACACGGGCACTGTACATAATATAAAGGTGACATACGGGCACTGTATATAACAGTTGACAGACGGGCACTGTATATAATATAAAGGTGACACACAGGCACTGTATATAACAGGTGACACACGGGCACTGTATATAAAGGTGACACACGGGCACTGTATATAGCAGGTGACAAACGGGGGCTGTACATAATATAAATGTGACACACAGGCACTTTATATAACAGGTGACATACGGGCACTGTATATAATATAAAGGTGACACACGGGCACTGTATATAATATAAAGGTGACACACGGGCACTGTATATAACAGGTGACACACGGGCACTGTATATAATATAAAGGTGACACACGGGCACTGTACATAATATAAAGGTGACACACGGGCACTGTACATAATATAAAGGTGACACACGGGCACTGTATATAATATACAGGTGACACACGGGCACTGTACATAATATAAAGGTGACACACGGGCACTGTATATGATATAAAGGTGACACACGGGCACTGTATATAATATAAAGGTGACACACAGGCACTGTATATAATATATACGTAACACACGGGCACTGTATATAACAGGTGACACACATGCACCGCATGTAACAGGTGACACACGGGCACTGTAAATAATATAAAGGTGACACACGGGTACTGTATATAATATAAAGGTGACACACGGGCACTGTATATAATATAAAGGTGACACACGGGCACTGTATATAACAGGTGACACACGGGCACTGTACATAATATAAAGGTGACATACGGGCACTGTATATAACAGTTGACAGACGGGCACTGTATATAATATAAAGGTGACACACAGGCACTGTATATAACAGGTGACACACGGGCACTGTATATAAAGGTGACACACGGGCACTGTATATAGCAGGTGACAAACGGGGGCTGTACATAATATAAATGTGACACACAGGCACTTTATATAACAGGTGACATACGGGCACTGTATATAATATAAAGGTGACACACGGGCACTGTATATAATATAAAGGTGACACACGGGCACTGTATATAACAGGTGACACACGGGCACTGTATATAATATAAAGGTGACACACGGGCACTGTACATAATATAAAGGTGACACACGGGCACTGTACATAATATAAAGGTGACACACGGGCACTGTATATAATATACAGGTGACACACGGGCACTGTACATAATATAAAGGTGACACACGGGCACTGTATATGATATAAAGGTGACACACGGGCACTGTATATAACAGGTGACACACGGGATTGTATATAACAGCTGACACATGGGCACTGTATATAACAGGTGGCACACGGGCTATGTATATAACAGGTGACACAAGGGCACTGTATATAATATAAAGGTGACACACGGGCACTGTATATAACAGGTGACACATGGTCACTGTATATAACAGGTGACACACGGGCACTGTATATAACATAAAGGTGACACACGGGCACTGTATATAACAGGTGACACACGGGCACTGTATATAATATAAAGGTGACAGACGGGCACTGTACATAACAGGTGACACACGGGCACTGTACATAACAGGTGACACACGGGCACTGTATATAACAGGTGACACACAGGCACTGTATATAATATAAAGGTGACACACGGGCACTGTATATAACAGGTGACACACGGGCACTGTATATAACATAAAGGTGACACACGGGCACTGTATATAACACGTGACACACGGGCACTGTATATAATATAAACGTGACACACGGGCACTGTATATAACAGGTGACACACGGGCACTGTATATAACAGGTGACACACGGGCACTGTATGTGATATAAAGGTGACAGGGGCACTGTATATAACAGGTGACACACGGGCACTGTACATAATATAAAGGTGACACATGGGCACTGTATATAACAGGTGACACACGGGCACTTTATATAACAGTCGACACACAGGCACTTTATATAACAGGTGACACACGGTCACTGTACATAATATAAAGGTGACACACGGGCACTGTATATAACAAGTCACACACGGGCACTTTATATAACATGTGACACACGGTCACTGTACATAATATAAAGGTGACACACGGGCACTGTATATAACAGGTGACACACAGGCAGTGTATATAACAGGTGACACACGGCACTGTATATAATATAAAGGTGACACACGGGCACTGTATATAGCAGGTGACACACAGGCACCGCATATAACAGGTGACACACGGGCACTGTATATAACAGGTGACACACGGGCACTGTATATAACAAGTGACACACGGGCACTGTACATAATATAAAAGTGACACACGGGCATTGTATATAACAGGTGACACACGGGCATTGTATATAACAGGTGACACACTTGCACTGTATATAACAAGTGACACACAGGCACTGTATATAATATAAAGGTGACACAAGGGCACTGTATATAACAGGTGACACACGGGCACTGTATATAATATAAAGGTGACACATGGGCACTGTACATAATATAAAGGTGACACACGGGCACTGTATATAACATGTGAAACACGGGCACTGTACAAAATATAAAGGTGACACTCGGGCACTGTATATAATATAAAGGTGACACACGGGCACTGTATATAACAGAGGTGACACACGGGCACTGTATATAACAGAGGTGACACACGGGCACTGCACATAACAGGTGACACACGGACGCTGTACATAACATAAAGGTGACACACAGACACTGTATATAATATAAAGGTGACACACGGGAACTGTATATAACAGGTGACACACGGGCACTTTATATAACAGGTGACACGGGCACTTTATATAACAGTCGACACACGGGCACTGTATATAACAGGTGACACACGGGCACATTATATAACAAGTGACACACGGGCACTGTACATAATATAAAGGTGACACAAGGGCACTGTATATAACAGGTGACACACGGGCACTGTATGTAACAGGTGACACACGGGCACTGTATATAATGTAAAGGTGACACACGGGCACTGTATATAGCAGGTGACACACGGGCACTGTATATAACAGGTGAAACAAGGGCACTGTACATAATATAAAGGTGACACACGGGCACTGCATATAATATAAAGGTGACACACGGGCACTGCACATAATATAAAGGTGACATACGTGCACTGTATATAATATAAAGGTGACACACGGGCACTGTATATAACAGGTGACACATGGGCACTGTACATAATATAAAGGTGACACACGGGCACTGTATATAATATAAAGGTGACACATGGGCACTGTATATAACAGGTGACACACGGGCACTGTATATAATATAAAGGTGACACACGGTCACAGTATATAACAGGTGACACACGGGCACTGTATATAATATAAAGGTGACACACGGGCACTGTATATAACAGGTGACACACGGGCACTGTACATAATATAAAGGTGACACACGGGCACTGTATATAACAGGTGACACACGGGCACTGTATATAATATAAAGGTGACACACGGGCACTGTATATAATATAAAGGTGACACACGTTCACTGTATATAACAGGTGACACACGGGCACTGTATGAAATATAAAGGTGACACACGGGAACTGTATATAATATAAAGGTGACACACGGGCACTGCATATAACAGGTGACACACGGGCACTGTATATAATATAAAGGTGACACACGGGCTCTGTTTATAACAGGTGACACACGAGCACTGTATATAATATAAAGGTGACACACGGGCACTTTATATAACAAGTGACACACGGGCACTGTACATAATATAAAGGTGACACAAGGGCACTGTATATAACAGGTGACACACGGGCACTGTATGTAACAGGTGACACACGGGCACTGTATATAATGTAAAGGTGACACACGGGCACTGTATATAGCAGGTGACACACGGGCACTGTATATAACAGGTGACACACGGGCACTGTACATAATATAAAGGTGACACACGTGCACTGTATATAATATAAAGGTGACACACGTTCACTGTATATAACAGGTGACACACGGGCACTGTATGAAATATAAAGGTGACACACGGGAACTGTATATAATATAAAGGTGACACACGGGCACTGTATATAACAGGTGACACACGGGCACTGTACATAATATGAAGGTGACACACGGGCACTGTATATAATATAAAGGTGACACATGGGCACTGTATATAACAGGTGACACACGGGCACTGTATATAATATAAAGGTGACAAACGGTCACTGTATATAACAGGTGACACACGGGCACTGTATATAATATAAAGGTGACACACGGGCACTGCATATAACAGGTGACACACGGGCACTGTATTTAATATAAAGGTGACACACGGGCACTGTATATAACAGGTGACACACGGGCACTGTACATAATATAAAGGTGACACACGGGCACTGTATATAATATAAAGGTGACACACGGGCACTGTACATAACAGGTGACACACGGGCACTGTATATAATATAAAGGTGACACACGGGAACTGTATATAATATAAAGGTGACACACGGTCACTGTATATAACAGGTGACACACGGGCACTGTATAAAATATAAAGGTGTCACACGGGCACTGCATATAACAGGTGACACACGGGCACTGTATAAAATATAAAGGTGACACACGGGCACTGTATATAATATAAATGTGACACACGGGCACTGCATATAACAGGTGACACACGGGCACTGTATATAATATAAAGGTGACACACGGGCACTGTATATAACAGGTGACATACGGGCACTGTACATTATATGAAGGTGACACACGGGCACTGTATATAACAGGTGACACACGGGCACTGTACATAATATAAAGGTGACACACAGGCACTGTATATAACAGGTGACATACGGGCACTGTATACAGTATAAAGGTGACACCCGGGCACTGTATATAATATAAAGGTGTCACACGGGCACTGTACATAATATAAAGGTGAGACACGGGCACTGTATATAATATAAAGGTGACACATGGGCACTGTATATAACAGGTGACACACGGGCACTGTATATAATATAAAGGTGACACACGGTCACAGTATATAACAGGTGACACACGGGCACTGTATATAATATAAAGGTGACACACGGGCACTGTATATAATATAAAGGTGACACACGGGCACTGTATATAACAGGTGACACACGGGCACTGTATATAATATAAAGGTGACACACGGGCACTGTACATAATATAAAGGTGACACACGGGCACTGTACATAATATAAAGGTGACACACGGGCACTGTATATAATATACAGGTGACACACGGGCACTGTACATAATATAAAGGTGACACACGGGCACTGTATATGATATAAAGGTGACACACGGGCACTGTATATAACAGGTGACACACGGGATTGTATATAACAGCTGACACATGGGCACTGTATATAACAGGTGGCACACGGGCTATGTATATAACAGGTGACACAAGGGCACTGTATATAATATAAAGGTGACACACGGGCACTGTATATAACAGGTGACACATGGTCACTGTATATAACAGGTGACACACGGGCACTGTATATAACATAAAGGTGACACACGGGCACTGTATATAACAGGTGACACACGGGCACTGTATATAATATAAAGGTGACAGACGGGCACTGTACATAACAGGTGACACACGGGCACTGTACATAACAGGTGACACACGGGCACTGTATATAACAGGTGACACACAGGCACTGTATATAATATAAAGGTGACACACGGGCACTGTATATAACAGGTGACACACGGGCACTGTATATAACATAAAGGTGACACACGGGCACTGTATATAACACGTGACACACGGGCACTGTATATAATATAAACGTGACACACGGGCACTGTATATAACAGGTGACACACGGGCACTGTATATAACAGGTGACACACGGGCACTGTATATAACAGGTGACACACGGGCACTGTACATATAAAGGTGACACACGGGCACTGTATATAATATACAGTTGACACACGGGCACTATATATAACAGGTGACACACGGGCACTGTGTATAATATAAAGGTGACTGGCACTGTATATAACAGGTGACACACGGGCACTGTATATAACAGGTGACACACGGGCACTGTATGTGATATAAAGGTGACAGGGGCACTGTATATAACAGGTGACACACGGGCACTGTACATAATATAAAGGTGACACATGGGCACTGTATATAACAAGTGACACACGGGCACTTTATATAACAGTCGACACACAGGCACTTTATATAACAGGTGACACACGGTCACTGTACATAATATAAAGGTGACACACGGGCACTGTATATAACAAGTCACACACGGGCACTTTATATAACATGTGACACACGGTCACTGTACATAATATAAAGGTGACACACGGGCACTGTATATAACAGGTGACACACAGGCAGTGTATATAACAGGTGACACACGGCACTGTATATAATATAAAGGTGACACACGGGCACTGTATATAGCAGGTGACACACAGGCACCGCATATAACAGGTGACACACGGGCACTGTATATAACAGGTGACACACGGGCACTGTATATAACAAGTGACACACGGGCACTGTACATAATATAAAAGTGACACACGGGCATTGTATATAACAGGTGACACACGGGCATTGTATATAACAGGTGACACACTTGCACTGTATATAACAAGTGACACACAGGCACTGTATATAATATAAAGGTGACACAAGGGCACTGTATATAACAGGTGACACACGGGCACTGTATATAATATAAAGGTGACACATGGGCACTGTACATAATATAAAGGTGACACACGGGCACTGTATATAACACGTGAAACACGGGCACTGTACAAAATATAAAGGTGACACTCGGGCACTGTATATAATATAAAGGTGACACACGGGCACTGTATATAACAGAGGTGACACACGGGCACTGTATATAACAGAGGTGACACACGGGCACTGCACATAACAGGTGACACACGGACGCTGTACATAACATAAAGGTGACACACAGACACTGTATATAATATAAAGGTGACACACGGGAACTGTATATAACAGGTGACACACGGGCACTTTATATAACAGGTGACACGGGCACTTTATATAACAGTCGACACACGGGCACTGTATATAACAGGTGACACACGGGCACATTATATAACAAGTGACACACGGGCACTGTACATAATATAAAGGTGACACAAGGGCACTGTATATAACAGGTGACACACGGGCACTGTATGTAACAGGTGACACACGGGCACTGTATATAATGTAAAGGTGACACACGGGCACTGTATATAGCAGGTGACACACGGGCACTGTATATAACAGGTGAAACAAGGGCACTGTACATAATATAAAGGTGACACACGGGCACTGCATATAATATAAAGGTGACACACGGGCACTGCACATAATATAAAGGTGACATACGTGCACTGTATATAATATAAAGGTGACACACGGGCACTGTATATAACAGGTGACACATGGGCACTGTACATAATATAAAGGTGACACACGGGCACTGTATATAATATAAAGGTGACACATGGGCACTGTATATAACAGGTGACACACGGGCACTGTATATAATATAAAGGTGACACACGGTCACAGTATATAACAGGTGACACACGGGCACTGTATATAATATAAAGGTGACACACGGGCACTGTATATAACAGGTGACACACGGGCACTGTACATAATATAAAGGTGACACACGGGCACTGTATATAACAGGTGACACACGGGCACTGTATATAATATAAAGGTGACACACGGGCACTGTATATAATATAAAGGTGACACACGTTCACTGTATATAACAGGTGACACACGGGCACTGTATGAAATATAAAGGTGACACACGGGAACTGTATATAATATAAAGGTGACACACGGGCACTGCATATAACAGGTGACACACGGGCACTGTATATAATATAAAGGTGACACACGGGCTCTGTTTATAACAGGTGACACACGAGCACTGTATATAATATAAAGGTGACACACGGGCACTTTATATAACAAGTGACACACGGGCACTGTACATAATATAAAGGTGACACAAGGGCACTGTATATAACAGGTGACACACGGGCACTGTATGTAACAGGTGACACACGGGCACTGTATATAATGTAAAGGTGACACACGGGCACTGTATATAGCAGGTGACACACGGGCACTGTATATAACAGGTGACACACGGGCACTGTACATAATATAAAGGTGACACACGTGCACTGTATATAATATAAAGGTGACACACGTTCACTGTATATAACAGGTGACACACGGGCACTGTATGAAATATAAAGGTGACACACGGGAACTGTATATAATATAAAGGTGACACACGGGCACTGTATATAACAGGTGACACACGGGCACTGTACATAATATGAAGGTGACACACGGGCACTGTATATAATATAAAGGTGACACATGGGCACTGTATATAACAGGTGACACACGGGCACTATATATAATATAAAGGTGACAAACGGTCACTGTATATAACAGGTGACACACGGGCACTGTATATAATATAAAGGTGACACACGGGCACTGCATATAACAGGTGACACACGGGCACTGTATTTAATATAAAGGTGACACACGGGCACTGTATATAACAGGATACACACGGGCACTGTACATAATATAAAGGTGACACACGGGCACTGTATATAATATAAAGGTGACACACGGGCACTGTACATAACAGGTGACACACGGGCACTGTATATAATATAAAGGTGACACACGGGAACTGTATATAATATAAAGGTGACACACGGTCACTGTATATAACAGGTGACACACGGGCACTGTATAAAATATAAAGGTGACACACGGGCACTGCATATAACAGGTGACACACGGGCACTGTATAAAATATAAAGGTGACACACGGGCACTGTATATAATATAAATGTGACACACGGGCACTGCATATAACAGGTGACACACGGGCACTGTATATAATATAAAGGTGACACACGGGCACTGTATATAACAGGTGACATACGGGCACTGTACATTATATGAAGGTGACACACGGGCACTGTATATAACAGGTGACACACGGGCACTGTACATAATATAAAGGTGACACACAGGCACTGTATATAACAGGTGACATACGGGCACTGTATACAGTATAAAGGTGACACCCGGGCACTGTATATAATATAAAGGTGTCACACGGGCACTGTACATAATATAAAGGTGAGACACGGGCACTGTATATAATATAAAGGTGACACATGGGCACTGTATATAACAGGTGACACACGGGCACTGTATATAATATAAAGGTGACACACGGTCACAGTATATAACAGGTGACACACGGGCACTGTATATAATATAAAGGTGACACACGGGCACTGCATATAACAGGTGACACACGGGCACTGTATTTAATATAAAGGTGACACACGGGCACTGTATTTAACAGGTGACACACGGGCACTGTACATAATATAAAGGTGACACACGGGCACTGTATATAACAGGTGACACACGGGCACTGTATATAATATAAAGGTGACACACGGGCACTGTATATAATATAAAGGTGACACACGTTCACTGTATATAACAGGTGACACACGGGCACTGTATGAAATATAAAGGTGACACACGGGAACTGTATATAATATAAAGGTGACACACGGGCTCTGTTTATAACAGGTGACACACGAGCACTGTATATAATATAAAGGTGACAAACGGGCACTGTATATAACAGGTGACACACGGGCACTGTACATAATATGAAGGTGACACACGGGCACTGTACATAATATAAAGGTGACACACAGGCACTGTATATAACAGATGACATACGGGCACTGTATACAGTATAAAGGTGACACCCGGGCACTGTATATAATATAAAGATGACACATGGGCACGGTACATAATATAAAGGTGACACACGGGCCCTGTATAAAATATAAAGGTGACACACGGGCACTGTATATAACAGGTGACACACGGGCACTGTACATAATATAAAGGTGACACACGGGCATTGTACTTAATATAAAGGTGACACACGGGCACTGTATATAATATAAAGGTGACACACGGGCACTGTATATAATATAAAGGTGACACACGGGCACTGTATATAACAGGTGACACACGGGCACTGTATATAACAGGTGACACACGTGCACTGTACATAATATAAAGGTGACACACGGGCACTGTACATAATATAAAGGTGACACACGGGCATTGTACTTAATATAAAGGTGACACACGGGCACTGTATATAATATAAAGGTGACACACGGGCACTGTATATAATATAAAGGTGACACACGGGCACTGTATATAACAGTCGACACACAGGCACTGTATATAACAGGTGACACACAGGCACTTTATTTAACAGGTGACACACGGGCACTGCACATAATATAAAGGTGACACAAGGGCACTGTATATAACAGGTGACACACGGGCACTGTATATAACAGGTGACAGACGGGCACTGTATATAATGTAAAGGTGACATACGGGCACTGTATATTGCAGGTGACACACGGGCACTGTATATAACAGGTGAAACACGGGCACTGTACATAATATAAAGGTGACACACGGGCACTGCATATAATATAAAGGTGACACACGGGCACTGTACATAATATAAAGGTGACACACGGGCACTGTACATAATATAAAGGTGACACACGGGCACTGTACATAATATAAAGGTGAGACACGTGCACTGTATATAATATAAAGGTGACACACGGGCACTGTACATAATGTAAAGGTGACACACGGGCACTGTATATAGCAGGTGACACACGGGCACTGTATATAACAGGTGAAACAAGGGCACTGTACATAATATAAAGGTGACACACGGGCACTGCATATAATATAAAGGTGACACACGGGCACTGTACATAATATGAAGGTGACATACGTGCACTGTATATAATATAAAGGTGACACACGTTCACTGTATATAACAGGTGACACACGGGCACTGTATGAAATATAAAGGTGACACACGGGAACTGTATATAATATAAAGGTGACACACGGGCACTGTATATAACAGGTGACACACGGGCACTGTACATAATATGAAGGTGACACACTGGCACTGTACATAATATGAAGGTGACACACGGGCACTGTATATAACAGGTGACATACGGGCACTGTATACAGTATAAAGGTGACACCCGGGCACTGTATATAATATAAAGATGACACATGGGCACTGTACATAATATAAAGGTGACACACGGGCCCTGTATATAATATAAAGGTGACACACGGGCACTGTATATAACAGGTGACACACGGACACTGTATATAATATAAAGGTGACACACGGGCACTGTATATAACAGGTGACACACGGGCACTGTACATAATATAAAGGTGACACACGGGCACTTCATATAACAGTCGACACACAGGCACTGTATATAACAGGTGACACACAGGCACTTTATTTAACAGGTGACACACGGGCACTGCACATAATATAAAGGTGACACAAGGGCACTGTATATAACAGGTGACACACGGGCACTGTATATAACAGGTGACAGACGGGCACTGTATATAATGTAAAGGTGACATACGGGCACTGTATATAGCAGGTGACACACGGGCACTGTATATAACAGGTGAAACACGGGCACTATACATAATATAAAGGTGACACACGGGCACTGCATATAATATAAAGGTGACACACGGGCACTGTACATAATATAAAGGTGACATACGTGCACTGTATATAATATAAAGGTGACACACGTTCACTGTATATAACAGGTGACACACGGGCACTGTATGAAATATAAAGGTGACACACGGGAACTGTATATAATATAAAGGTGACACACGTTCACTGTATATAACAGGTGACACACGGGCACTGTATGAAATATAAAGGTGACACACGGGAACTGTATATAATATAAAGGTGACACACGGGCACTGTATATAACAGGTGACACACAGGCACTTTATTTAACAGGTGACACACGGGCACTGCACATAATATAAAGGTGACACACGGGCACTGTATATAACAGGTGACACACGGGCACTGTATATAACAGGTGACAGACGGGCACTGTATATAATGTAAAGGTGACATACGGGCACTGTATATAGCAGGTGACACACGGGCACTGTATATAACAGGTGAAACACGGGCACTATACATAATATAAAGGTGACACACGGGCACTGCATATAATATAAAGGTGACACACGGGCACTGTACATAATATAAAGGTGACATACGTGCACTGTATATAATATAAAGGTGACACACGTTCACTGTATATAACAGGTGACACACGGGCACTGTATGAAATATAAAGGTGACACACGGGAACTGTATATAATATAAAGGTGACACACGGGCACTGTATATAACAGGTGACACACGGGCACTGTACATAATATGAAGGTGACACACGGGCACTGTACATAATATGAAGGTGACACACGGGCACTGTATATAACAGGTGACATACGGGCACTGTATACAGTATAAAGGTGACACCCGGGCACTGTACATAATATAAAGGTGACACACGGGCATTGTACTTAATATAAAGGTGACACACGGGCACTGTATATAATATAAAGGTGACACACGGGCACTGTATATAACAGGTGACACACGGACACTGTATATAATATAAAGGTGACACACGGGCACTGTATATAACAGGTGACACACGGGCACTGTACATAATATAAAGGTGACACACGGGCACTTCATATAACAGTCGACACACAGGCACTGTATATAACAGGTGACACACAGGCACTTTATTTAACAGGTGACACACGGGCACTGCACATAATATAAAGGTGACACAAGGGCACTGTATATAACAGGTGACACACGGGCACTGTATATAACAGGTGACAGACGGGCACTGTATATAATGTAAAGGTGACATACGGGCACTGTATATAGCAGGTGACACACGGGCACTGTATATAACAGGTGAAACACGGGCACTATACATAATATAAAGGTGACACACGGGCACTGCATATAATATAAAGGTGACACACGGGCACTGTACATAATATAAAGGTGACACACGGGCACTGTACATAATATAAAGGTGAGACACGTGCACTGTATGTAATATAAAGGTGACACACGGGCACTGTATATAACAGGTGACACATGGGCACTGTACATAATATAAAGGTGACACACGGGCACTGTATATAATATAAAGGTGACACATGGGCACTGTATATAACAGGTGACACACGGGCACTGTATATAATATAAAGGTGACACACGGGCACTGTATATAAAGGTGACACACAGGCACTGTATATAACAGGTGGCACACGGGCTCTGTATATAATATAAAGGTGACAAACGGTCACTGTATATAACAGGTGACACACGGGCACTGTATATAATATAAAGGTGACACACGGGCACTGCATATAACAGGTGACACACGGGCACTGTATTTAATATAAAGGTGACACACGGGCACTGTATATAATATAAAGGTGACACACGGGCACTGTACATAACAGGTGACACACGGGCACTGTATATAATATAAAGGTGACACACGGGAACTGTATATAATATAAAGGTGACCCACGGTCACTGTATATAACAGGTGACACACGGGCACTGTATAAAATATAAAGGTGACACACGGGCACTGCATATAACAGGTGACACACGGGCACTGTATAAAATATAAAGGTGACACACGGGCACTGTATATAATATAAATGTGACACACGGGCACTGCATATAACAGGTGACACACGGGCACTGTATATAATATAAAGGTGACACACGGGCACTGTATATAACAGGTGACATACGGGCACTGTACATTATATGAAGGTGACACACGGGCACTGTATATAACAGGTGACACACGGGCACTGTACATAATATAAAGGTGACACACAGGCACTGTATATAACAGGTGACATACGGGCACTGTATGCAGTATAAAGGTGACACCCGGGCACTGTATATAATATAAAGGTGTCACACGGGCACTGTACATAATATAAAGGTGAGACACGGGCACTGTATATAATATAAAGGTGACACATGGGCACTGTATATAACAGGTGACACACGGGCACTGTATATAATATAAAGGTGACACACGGTCACAGTATATAACAGGTGACACACGGGCACTGTATATAATATAAAGGTGACACACGGGCACTGCATATAACAGGTGACACACGGGCACTGTATTTAATATAAAGGTGACACACGGGCACTGTATTTAACAGGTGACACACGGGCACTGTACATAATATAAAGGTGACACACGGGCACTGTATATAACAGGTGACACACGGGCACTGTATATAATATAAAGGTGACACACGGGCACTGTATATAATATAAAGGTGACACACGTTCACTGTATATAACAGGTGACACACGGGCACTGTATGAAATATAAAGGTGACACACGGGAACTGTATATAATATAAAGGTGACACACGGGCTCTGTTTATAACAGGTGACACACGAGCACTGTATATAATATAAAGGTGACAAACGGGCACTGTATATAACAGGTGACACACGGGCACTGTACATAATATGAAGGTGACACACGGGCATTGTACATAATATAAAGGTGACACACAGGCACTGTATATAACAGATGACATACAGGCACTGTATACAGTATAAAGGTGACACCCGGGCACTGTATATAATATAAAGATGACACATGGGCACTGTACATAATATAAAGGTGACACACGGGCCCTGTATAAAATATAAAGGTGACACACGGGCACTGTATATAACAGGTGACACACGGGCACTGTACATAATATAAAGGTGACACACGGGCATTGTACTTAATATAAAGGTGACACACGGGCACTGTATATAATATAAAGGTGACACACGGGCACTGTATATAATATAAAGGTGACACACGGGCACTGTATATAACAGGTGACACACGGGCACTGTATATAACAGGTGACACACGTGCACTGTACATAATATAAAGGTGACACACGGGCACTTCATATAACAGTCGACACACAGGCACTGTATATAACAGGTGACACACAGGCACTTTATTTAACAGGTGACACACGGGCACTGCACATAATATAAAGGTGACACAAGGGCACTGTATATAACAGGTGACACACGGGCACTGTATATAACAGGTGACAGACGGGCACTGTATATAATGTAAAGGTGACATACGGGCACTGTATATTGCAGGTGACACACGGGCACTGTATATAACAGGTGAAACACGGGCACTGTACATAATATAAAGGTGACACACGGGCACTGCATATAATATAAAGGTGACACACGGGCACTGTACATAATATAAAGGTGACACACGGGCACTGTACATAATATAAAGGTGAGACACGTGCACTGTATATAATATAAAGGTGACACACGGGCACTGTACATAATATAAAGGTGACACACGGGCACTGTATATAATATAAAGGTGACACATGGGCACTGTATATAACAGGTGACACACGGGCACTGTATATAATATAAAGGTGACACACGGGCACTGTATATAAAGGTGACACACAGGCACTGTATACAACAGGTGGCACACGGGCTCTGTATATAATATAAAGGTGACAAACGGTCACTGTATATAACAGGTGACACACGGGCACTGTATATAACAGGTGACACACGGGCACTGCATATAACAGGTGACACACGGGCACTGTATTTAATATAAAGGTGACACACGGGCACTGTATATAACAGGTTATACACGGGCACTGTACATAATATAATGGTGACACACGGGCACTGTATATAATATAAAGGTGACACACGGGCACTGTATATAACAGGTGACACACGGGCACTGTATATAATATAAAGGTGACACACGGGAACTGTATATAATATAAAGGTGACACACGGTCACTGTATATAACAGGTGACACACGGGCACTGTATAAAATATAAAGGTGACACACGGGCACTGCATATAACAGGTGACATACGGGCACTGTATAAAACATAAAGTTGACACACGGGCACTGTATATAATATAAATGTGACACAAGGGCACTGCATATAACAGGTGACACACGGGCACTGTATATAATATAAAGGTGACACACGGGCACTGTTAATAACAGGTGACACACGAGCACTGTATATAATATAAAGGTGACACACGGCACTGTATATAACAGGTGACATACGGGCACTGTACATTATATGAAGGTGACACACGGGCACTGTATATAACAGGTGACACACGGGCACTGTACATAATATAAAGGTGACACACAGGCACTGTATATAACAGGTGACATACGGGCACTGTATACAGTATAAAGGTGACACCCGCGCACTGTATATAATATAAAGGTGACACACGGGCAATGTACATAATATAAAGGTGACACACGGGCCCTGTATGTAATATAAAGGTGACACACGTGCACTGTATATAACAGGTGACACATGGGCACTGTACATAATATAAAGGTGACACACGGGCACTGTACTTAATATAAAGGTGACACACGGGCACTGTATATAACATAAAGGTGACACACGGGCACTTTATATAACAGGTGACACACGAACACTGTATATAATATAAAGGTGACACATGGGCACTGTATATAACAGGTGACACACGAGCACTGTATATAACAGATGACACATGGGCACTGTACATAATATAAAGGTGACACACGGGCACTGTATATAACAGGTGACACACGGGCACTTCATATAACAGTTGACACACGGGCACTGTATAAAACAGGTGACACACGGGCACTGTATATAACAGGTGACACACGACACTGTACATAATATAAAGGTGACACACGGGCACTGTATATAGCAGGTGACACACGGGCACTCTATATAACAGGAGACACACGGGCACTGTACATAATATAGAGGTGACACACGTGCACTGTATATAATATAAAGGTGACACACGGGCACTGTATATAACAGGTGACACACGGGCACTGTATATAACAGGTGACACACGGGCACTGGATATAATATAAAGGTGACACACGGGCACTGTGTACAATATATAGGTAACACACGGGCACTGTATATAACAGGTGACACACGGGCACTGTAGATAATATGAAGGTGACACACGGGCACTGTACAAAATATGAAGGTGACACACGGGCACTGTATATAACAGGTGACACACGGGCACTGTACATAATATAAAGGTGACACACAGGCACTGTATATAACAGGTGACATACGGGCACTGTATACAGTATAAAGGTGACACCCGGGCACTGTATATAATATAAAGGTGACACACGAGCACTGTATATAACAGGTGACACACGGGCACTGTACATAATATAAAGGTGACACACGGGCACTGTACATAATATAAAGGTGACACACGGGCACTGTATATAATATAAAGGTGACACACGGGCACTGTATATAACAGGTGCCACACATGCACCGTATATAACAGGTGACACACGGGCACTGTATATAATATAAAGGTGACACACGGGCACTGTATATAATATAAAGGTGACACATGGGCACTGTATATAACAGGTGACACACGGGAACTGTATATAATATAAAGGTGACACATGGGCACTGTACATAATATAAAGGTGACACACGGGCACTGTATATAATATAAATGTGACACACGGGCACTGTATATAACAGGTAACACACGGGCACTTTACATAATATAAAGGTGACACACGGGCACTATATATAATATAAAGGTGACACACGGGCACTGCATATAACAGGTGACACACGGGCACTGTATATAATATAAAGGTGACTCACGGGCACTGTATATAACAGGTGACACACGGGCACTGTATATAACAGGTGACACACGGGCACTGTTTGTAATATAAAGGTGACACACGGGCACTGTATATAACAGGTGACACACGGGCACTGTACATAATATAAAGGTGACACACGGGCACTGTATATAACAGGTGACACATGGGCACTGTACATAATATAAAGGTGACACACGGGCACTGTATAGAACAGGTGACACACGGGCACTGTACATAATATAAAGGTGACACACGGGCACTGTATATAATATAAATGTGACACACGGGCACTGTTTGTAATATAAAGGTGACACACGGGCACTGTATAGAACAGGTGACACACGGGCACTGTACATAATATAAAGGTGACACATGGGCACTGTATATAACAGGTGACACACGGAACTGTATATAATATAAAGGTGACACACGGGCACTGTATAAAGCAGGTGACACACGGGCACTATATATAATATAAAGGTGACACACGGGCACTGTATATAATATAAAGGTGACACACGGGCACTGTATATAACAGGTGACACACGGGCACTGTATATAATATAAAGGTGACACACGTGCACTGTACATAATATAAAGGTGACACACGGGCACTGTATATAACAGGTGACCCACGGGCACTGTATATAACAGGTGACACACGGGCGCTATACATAATATAAAGATGACACACAGGCACTGTATATAATATAAAGATGACTCACGGGCACTGTATATAACAGGTGACACAGGCACTGTATATAATATAAAGGTGACACACGGGCACCGTACATAATATAAAGGTGACACACGGGCACTGTATATAGCAGGTGACAAACGGGCACTATATATAATATAAAGGTGACACACGGGCACTGTATATAACAGGTGACACACGGGCACTGCATATAATATAAAGGTGACACACGGGCACTGTACATAATATAAAGGTGACACACGGGCACTGTATATAACAGGTGACCCACGGGCACTGTATATAACAGATGACACACGGGCGCTATACATAATATAAAGATGACACACAGGCACTGTATATAATATAAAGATGACACGGGCACTGTATATAACAGGTGACACAGGCACTGTATATAATATAAAGGTGACACATGGGCACTGTACATAATATAAAGGTGACACACGTGCACTGTATATAATATAAAGGTGACACACGGGCACTGTATATATCAGGTGACACATGGGCACTGTATATAATATAAAGGTGACACACAGGCACTGTATATAACAGGTGACATACGGGCACTGTATACAGTATAAAGGTGACACCCGGGCACTGTATAAAATATAAAGGTGACACACGGGCACTGTACATAATATAAAGGTGACACACGGGCCCTGTATATAATATAAAGGTGACACACGGGCACTGTATATAACAGGTGACACACGGGCACTATACATAATATAAAGGTGACACACGGGCACTGTACTTAATATAAAGGTGACACACGGGCACTGTATATAACAGGTGACACACGAACACTGTATATAATATAAAGGTGACACACGGGCACTGTATATAACAGGTGACACACGAGCACTGTATATAACAGATGACACATGGGCACTGTACATAATATAAAGGTGACACACGGGCACTGTATATAACAGGTGACACACGAGCACTGTATATAACAGATGACACATGGGCACTGTACATAATATAAAGGTGACACACGGGCACTGTATATAACAGGTGACACACGGGCACTTCATATAACAGTTGACACACGGGCACTTTATATAACAGTCGACACACGGGCACTGTATATAACAGGTGACACACGACACTGTATATAATATAAAGGTGACACACGGGCACTGTATATAGCAGGTGACACACGGGCACTGTATATAACAGGTGACACACGGGCGCTGTACATAATATAGAGGTGACACACGTGCACTGTATATAATATAAAGGTGACACACGGGCACTGTATATAACAGGTGACACACGGGCACTGTATATAACAGGTGACACACGGGCACTGGATATAATATAAAGGTGACACACGAACACTGTATATAATATAAAGGTGACACATGGGCACTGTATATAACAGGTGACTCACGAGCACTGTATATAACAGATGACACATAGGCACTGTACATAATATAAAGGTGACACACTGGCACTGTATACAATATATAGGTAACACACGGGCACTGTATATAACAGGTGACACACGGGCACTGTATATAACAGGTGACACACGGGCACTGTACATAATATGAAGGTGACACACGGGCACTGTACATAATATGAAGGTGACACACGGGCACTGTATATAACAGGTGACACACGGGCACTGTACATAATATAAAGGTGACACACAGGCACTGTATATAACAAGTGACATACGGGCACTGTATACAGTATAAAGGTGACACCCGGGCACTGTATATAATATAAAGGTGACACACGAGCACTGTATATAACAGGTGACACACGGGCACTGTACATAATATAAAGGTGACACACGGGCACTGTACATAATATAAAGGTGACACACGGGCACTGTATATAATATAAAGGTGACACACGGGCACTGTATATAACAGGTGCCACACATGCACCGTATATAACAGGTGACACACGGGCACTGTATATAATATAAAGGTGACACACGGGCACTCTATATAATATAAAGGTGACACATGGGCACTGTATATAACAGGTGACACATGGGCACTGTATATAATATAAAGGTGACACATGGGCACTGTACATAATATAAAGGTGACACAGGGGCACTGTATATAATATAAAGGTGACACACGGGCACTGTATATAACAGGTAACACATGGGCACTTTACATAATATAAAGGTGACACACGGGCACTATATATAATATAAAGGTGACACACGGGCACTGCATATAACAGGTGACACACGGGCACTGTATATAAAGGTGACTCACGTGCACTGTATATAACAGGTGACACACGGGCACTGTATATAACAGGTGACACACGGGCACTGTTTGTAATATAAAGGTGACACACGGGCACTGTATATAACAGGTGACACACGGGCACTGTACATAATATAAAGGTGACACATGGGCACTGTATATAACAGGTGACACATGGGCACTGTACATAATATAAAGGTGACACACGGGCACTGTATAGAACAGGTGACACACGGGCACTGTACATAATATAAAGGTGACACACGGGAACTGTATATAATATAAATGTGACACACGGGCACTGTTTATAATATAAAGGTGACACACGGGCACTGTATAGAACAGGTGACACACGGGCACTGTACATAATATAAAGGTGACACACGGGCACTGTATATAACAGGTGACACACGGCACTTTATATAATATAAAGGTGACACACGGGCACTGTATATAGCAGGTGACACACGGGCACTATATATAATATAAAGGTCAAAAGCAGTTTAAGCGGGCACCATCAATAAATAGTACAGAAATATAACCTAATGGGATCACCAAATTTACATAGAGATACTATAGATTCTGAATAGAAGAAAGACTATGCAAAGAAATAATTTAGGATCACCACACTAATAACTAGTAATTGTGAAAAAAATCATAAATTTTTTATTGTACATCAGGTCATGAAACACTACACACAGTAAAAACATTTAAAAACAAAGCAAGGGACTATAGCAGACAAGAAGTCCCATAGTCCACAATATGTCCACCAACTGCCTGTGCAATATACAAATAACATATGTAGATCACTATTTAGTAGTAGTATGCTGCTGGTTGTTCCATTTAGGTAAGACCATAGGTTATGTAGAGCAAAACCCGATACACAGTGGTTATAGTATACTCAGGTAGAGTGTAATATCATATCAAGCATAATACCTGAATAAATGACCACACAAAGATTATGTTTAATCCTAATAGTCAGTGGCTCTAGCAGATCAAAGGTGAAGTACTGAGAGATGCACTAGCCCTGATTAAAGTATAGCTATACATCACCATTTCCCTGTCAGGGTAAGTATCAGAGTCCTGTCACCTAGTCATCTCAGTCAGCAGTCAGACAGGCAGCCCATCAGGTGGCATAGAGAAACCCACGCGTTCCGACACACAGGGTGTCTTCCTCAAGGTGAGTATAAAACAGTTGACACACGGGCACTTTATATAACAGGTGACACACGGGCACTGTATATAACAGGTGACACACGGGCACTGTATAAAACAGGTGACACACGGGCACTGTATATAACAGGTGACACACGACACTGTATATAATATAAAGGTGACACACGGGCACTGTATATAGCAGGTGACACACGGGCACTCTATATAACAGGTGACACACGGGCACTGTACATAATATAGAGGTGACACACGTGCACTGTATATAATATAAAGGTGACACACGGGCACTGTATATAACAGGTGACACACGGGCACTGGATATAATATAAAGGTGACACACGGGCACTGGATATAATATAAAGGTGACACACGGGCACTGTATATAACAGGTGACACATGGGAACTGTATATAACAGGTGACACACGGGCACTGGATATAATATAAAGGTGACACCCGGGCACTGTATATAATATAAAGGTGACACACGAGCACTGTATATAACAGGTGACACACGGGCACTGTACATAATATAGAGGTGACACACGTGCACTGTATATAATATAAAGGTGACACACGGGCACTGTATATAACAGGTGACACACGGGCACTGTATATAACAGGTGACATACGGGCACTGTATACAGTATAAAGGTGACACCCGGGCACTGTATATAATATAAAGGTGACACACGAGCACTGTATATAACAGGTGACATACGGGCACTGTATACAGTATAAAGGTGACACCCGGGCACTGTACATAATATAAAGGTGACACACGGGCACTGTATATAATATAAAGGTGACACACGGGCACTGTATATAACAGGTGCCACACATGCACCGTATATAACAGGTGACACACGGGCACTGTATATAATATAAAGGTGACACACGGGCACTGTATATAATATAAAGGTGACTCACGGGCACAGTATATAACAGGTGACACACGGGCACTGTATATAACAGGTGACACACGGGCACTGTTTGTAATATAAAAGTGACACACGGGCACTGTATATAACAGGTGACACACTGGCACTGTACATAATATAAAGGTGACACACGGGCACTGTATATAACAGGTGACACATGGGCACTGTACATAATATAAAGGTGACACACGGGCACTGTATAGAACAGGTGACACACGGGCACTGTACATAATATAAAGGTGACACACGGGCACTGTATATAATATAAATGTGACACACGGGCACTGTTTGTAATATAAAGGTGACACACGGGCACTGTATAGAACAGGTGACACACGGGCACTGTACATAATATAAAGGTGACACACGGGCACTGTATATAACAGGTGACACACGGGCACTGTACATAATATAAAGGTGACACACGGGCACTGTATATAGCAGGTGACACACGGGCACTATATATAATATAAAGGTGACACACGGGCACTGTATATAATATAAAGGTGACACACGGGCACTGTATATAACAGGTGACACACGGGCACTGTATATAATATAAAGGTGACACACGTGCACTGTACATAATATAAAGGTGACACACGGGCACTGTATATAACAGGTGACCCACGGGCACTGTATATAACAGGTGACACACGGGCGCTATACATAATATAAAGATGACACACAGGCACTGTATATAATATAAAGATGACTCACGGGCACTGTATATAACAGGTGACACAGGCACTGTATATAATATAAAGGCGACACACGGGTACCGTACATAATATAAAGGTGACACACGGGCACTGTATATAGCAGGTGACAAACTGGCACTATATATAATATAAAGGTGACACACGGGAACTGTATATAATATAAAGGTGACACACGGGCACTGTATATAACAGGTGACACACGGGCACTGCATATAATATAAAGGTGACACACGGGCACTGTACATAATATAAAGGTGACCCACGGGCACTGTATATAACAGGTGACACACGGGCGCTATACATAATATAAAGATGACACACAGGCACTGTATATAATATAAAGATGACACACGGGCACTGTATATAACAGGTGACACAGGCACTGTATATAATATAAAGGTGACACACGGGAACTGTACATAATATAAAGGTGACACACATGCACTGTATATAATATAAAGGTGACACACGGGCACTGTATATAACAGGTGACACACGGGCACTGTATATAATATAAAGGTGACACACAGGCACTGTATATAACAGGTGACATACGGGCACTGTATACAGTATAAAGGTGACACCCGGGCACTGTATATAATATAAAGGTGACACACGGGCACTGTACTTAATATAAAGGTGACACACGGGCACTGTATATAATATAAAGGTGACACACGGGCACTGTCTATAACAGGTGACACACGCACACTGTATATAATATAAAGGTGACACACGGGCACTGTATATAACAGGTGACACACGAGCACTGTATATAACAGATGACACATGGGCACTGTACATAATATAAAGGTGACACACGGGCACTGTATATAACAGTTGACACACGGGCACTTCATATAACAGTCGACACACGGGCACTGTATATAACAGGTAACACACGGGCACTGTATAAAACAGGTGACACACGGGCACTGTATATAACAGGTGACACACGACACTGTATATAATATAAAGGTGACACACGGGCACTGTATATAGCAGGTGACACACGGGCACTGTACATAATATAGAGGTGACACACGGGCACTGTACATAATATAGAGGTGACACACGTGCACTGTATATAATATAAAGGTGACACACGGGCACTGTATATAACAGGTGACACACGGGCACTGTATATAACAGGTGACACACGGGCACTGGATATAATATAAAGGTGACACACGGGCACTGTATACAATATATTGGTAAAACACGGGCACTGTATATAACAGGTGACACACGGGCACTGTATATAACAGGTGACACACGAGCACTGGATATAATATAAAGGTGACACACGGGCACTGTATACAATATATAGGTAACACACGGGCACTGTATATAACAGGTGACACACGGGCACTGTATATAACAGGTGACACACGGGCACTGTACATAATATGAAGGTGACACACGGGCACTGTACATAATATGAAGGTGACACACGGGCACTGTATATAACAGGTGACACACGGGCACTGTACATAATATAAAGGTGACACACAGGCACTGTATATAACAGGTGACATACGGGCACTGTATACAGTACAAAGGTGACACCCGGGCACTGTATATAATATAAAGGTGACACACGAGCACTGTATATAACAGGTGACACACGGGCACTGTACATAATATAAAGGTGACACACGGGCACTGTACATAATATAAAGGTGACACACGGGCACTGTATATAATATAAAGGTGACACACGGGCACTGTATATAACAGGTGCCACACATGCACCGTATATAACAGGTGACACACGGGCACTGTATATAATATAAAGGTGACACACGGGCACTGTATATAATATAAAGGTGACACATGGGCACTGTATATAACAGGTGACACACGGGCACTGTATATAATATAAAGGTGACACATGGGCTGGGCACTGTATATAATATAAAGGTGACACACGGGCATTGTATATAATATAAAGGTGACACACGGGCACTGTATATAACAGGTGACACTCGGGCACTGTATATAACAGGTAACACATGGGCACTGTACATAATATAAAGGTGACACACGGGCATTGTATATAATATAAAGGTGACACACGGGCACTGCATATAACAGGTGACACACGGGCACTGTATATAATATAAAGGTGACTCACGGGCACTGTATATAACAGGTGACACACGGGCACTGTATATAACAGGTGACACACAGGCACTGTTTGTAATATAAAGGTGACACACGGGCACTGTATATAACAGGTGACACACGGGCACTGTACATAATATAAAGGTGACACATGGGCACTGTATATAACAGGTGACACATGGGCACTGTACATAATATAAAGGTGACACACGGGCACTGTATAGAACAGGTGACACACGGGCACTGTACATAATATAAAGGTGACACACGGGCACTGTATATAATATAAATGTGACACACGGGCACTGTTTGTAATATAAAGGTGACACACGGGCACTGTATAGAACAGGTGACACACGGGCACTGTACATAATATAAAGGTGACACACGGGCACTGTATATAACAGGTGACACACGGCATTGTATATAATATAAAGGTGACACACGGGCACTGTATATAGCAGGTGACTCACGGGCACTATATATAATATAAAGGTGACACACGGGCACTGTATATAATATAAAGGTGACACACGGGCACTGTATATAACAGGTGACACACGGGCACTGTATATAATATAAAGGTGACACACGTGCACTGTACATAATATAAAGGTGACACACGGGCACTGTATATAACAGGTGACCCACGGGCACTGTATATAACAGGTGACACACGGGCGCTATACATAATATAAAGATGACACACAGGCACTGTATATAATATAAAGATGACACACGGGCACTGTATATAACAGGTGACACAGGCACTGTATATAATATAAAGGTGACACACGGGCACCGTACATAATATAAATGTGACACACGGGCACTGTATATAGCAGGTGACAAACGGGCACTATATATAATATAAAGGTGACACACGGGCACTGTATATAATATAAAGGTGACACACGGGCACTGTACATAATATAAAGGTGACACACGGGCACTGTATATAACAGGTGACCCACGGGCACTGTATATAACAGGTGACACACGGGCGCTATACATAATATAAAGATGACACACAGGCACTGTATATAATATAAAGATGACACACGGGCACTGTATATAACAGGTGACACAGGCACTGTATATAATATAAAGGTGACACACGGGCACTGTACATAATATAAAGGTGACACACGTGCACTGTATATAATATAAAGGTGACACACGGGAACTGTATATAACAGGTGACGCACGGGCACTGTATATAATATAAAGGTGACACACGGGCACTGTATATAACAGGTGACACACGGGCACTGTATATAATATAAAGGTGACACACGTGCACTGTATATAACAGAGGTGACAGATGGGCATTGTATATAACAGGTGACACACGGGCACTGTATATAATATAACGGTGACATACGGGCACTGTATATAATATATAGGTAACACACGGGCACTGTATATAACAGGTGACACACATGCACCGTATATAACAGGTGACACACGGGCACTGTATATAATATAAAGGTGACACACGGGCACTGTATATAATATAAAGGTGACACATGGGCACTGTATATAACAGGTGACACACGGGCACTGTATATAATATAAAGGTGACACACGGGCACTGTATATAACAGGTGACATACGGGCACTGTACATAATATAAAGGTGACACACGGGCACTGTATATAATATAAAGGTGACAAACGTGCACTGTGTATAACAGAGGTGACACACGGGCACTCTATATAACAGGTGACACACGGGCACTGTATATAATATAAAGGTGACACACGGGCACCGTATATAATATAAAGATGACACACGGGCACTGTATATAACAGGTGACATACGGGCACTGTATATAATATAAAGGTGACACACGGGCACTGTATATAATATAAAGATGACACACGGGCACTGTAAATAACAGGTGACACACGGGCACTGTATATAATATAAAGGTGACACACGGGCACTGTACATAATATAAAGGAGACACACGTGCACTGTATATAATATAAAGGTGACACATGGGCACTGTATATAACAGGTGACACACGGGCACTGTATATAATATAAAGGTGACACACGGGCATTGTATTTAACAGGTGACACACGGGCACTGTATATAATATAAAGGTGACACACGTGAACTGTATATAACAGGTGACACACGGGCACTGTATATAACAGGTGACACACGGGCACTGTATATAATATAACGGTGACACACGGGAACTGTATATAATATATAGGTAACACACGGGCACTGTATATAACAGGTGCCACACATGCACCGTATATAACAGATGACACACGGGCACTGTATATAATATAAAGGTGACACACGGGCACTGTATATAATATAAAGGTGACACATGGGCACTGTATATAACAGGTGACACACGGGCACTGTATATAATATAAAGGTGACACACGGGCACTGTATATAACAGTTGACACACGGGCACTGTACATAATATAAAGGTGACACACGGGCACTGTATATAACATAAAGGTGTCACACTGGCACTGTATATAATAGGTGACACATGGGCACTGTATATAATAGGTGACACACGGCACTGTATATAACAGGTGACACACGGGCACTGTATATAATATAAAGGTGACACACTGGCACTGTATATAACAGGTGACACACGGGCACTGTATATAACATAAAGGTGACACACGGGCACTGTATATAATATAAAGGTGACACACGGGCACTGTATATAACATAAAGGTGACACACGGGCACTGTATATAATATAAAGGTGACACACGGGCACTGTATATAACAGGTGACACACGGGCACTGTACATAATATAAAGGTGACACAAGGGCACTGTATATAATATAAAGGTGACACACGGGCACTGTACATAATATAAAGGTGACACAAGGGCACTGTATATAACAGGTGACACACGGGTACTCAATATAGTATAAAGGTGACACACAGTCACTGTATATAATATAAAGGTGACACACAGGCACTGTATATAACAGGTGACACACGGGCACTGTATATAATGTAAAGGTGACACACGGGCACTGTATATAATATAAAGGTGACACACGGGCACTGTATATAATAGGTGACACACGGGAACTCTATAGAATGTAAAGGTGACACACGGGCACAGTATATAACAGGTGACACGGTAACTGTATATAATGTAAAGGTGACACACGGGCACTGTATATAACAGATGACACACGGGCACTGTATATAATATAATGGTGACACACGGGCACTATACATAATATAAAGGTGACACGCGGGCACTGCATATAATATAAAGGTGACACACGGGCACTGTACATAATATAAAGGTGACATACGTGCACTGTATATAATATAAAGGTGACACACGTTCACTGTATATAACAGGTGACACACGGGCACTGTATATAATATAAAGGTGACACACGGGCACTGTATATAATATAAAGGTGACACACGGGTACTGTATATAACAGGTGACACACGGGCACTGTATATAACAGGTGACACACGGGCACTGTATATAATATAAAGGTGACACACGGCACTGTATATAACAGGTGACACACGGGCACTGTATATAATATAATGGTGACACACGGGCACTGTATATAACAGGTGACACACGGGCACTGTATATAACAGGTGACACACGGGCACTGTATATAATATAAAGGTGACACACGGGCACTGTATATAACAGGTGACACACGGGCACTGTATATAATATAAAAGAGACACACGGGCACTGTATATAACAGGTGACACACGGGCACTGTATATAATAGGTGACACACGGGCACTGTATATAATATAAATGTGACACACGGGCACTGTATATAATATAAAGGTGACACACGGGCACTGTATATAACATAAAGGTGTCACACGGGCACTGTATATAACAGGTGCCACACATGCACCGTTTATAACAGGTGACACACGGGCAGTATATATAATATAAAGGTGACACACGGGCACTGTATATAACAGGTGACACACGGGCACTGTATATAATATAAAGGTGACACACGGCACTGTATATAATAGGTGACACATGGGCACTGTATATTATAGGTGACACACGGCACTGTATATAACAGGTGACACACGGGCACTGTATATAACATAAAGGTGACACACGTGCACTGTACATAATATAAAGGTGACATACGGGAAATGTATATAACAGGTGACACACAGGTACTGTATATAAGAAGTGACACACGGGCACTGTATATAATATAAAGGTGACACACGGGCACTGTATATAACAGATGACACACGGGCACTGTATATAACAGAGGTGACACACGGGCACTGTATATAACAGGTGACACACGGGCACTGTACATAATATAAAGGTGACACACTGGCACTGTATATAATATAAAGGTGACACACGAGCACTGTATATAATATAAAGGTGACACACGTGCACTGTATATAATATAAAGGTGACACACGGGCACTGTGCATAACATAAAGGTGACACACGGGCACTGTATATAACAGGTGACACACGGGCATTGTATATAACAGGTGACACACGGGCACTGTATATAATATAAAGGTGACACACGGGCATTGTAAATAATATAAAGGTGACACATGGGCACTGTATATAACAGGTGACACACGGGCACTGTATATAACAGGTGACACACGGGCACTGTACATAATATGAAGGTGACACACGGGCACTGTATATAACAGGTGACACACGGGCACTGTATATAATATAAAGGTGACACACGGCACTGTATATAACAGGTGACACATGGGAACTGTATATAACAGGTGACACACGGGCACTGTATATAACAGGTGACACATGGGCACTGTATATAATATAAAGGTGACACACGGCACTGTATATAACAGGTGACACATGGGCACTGTATATAATATAAAGGTGACACACGGCACTGGATATATACCAGGTGAAACACGGCACTGGATATATACCAGGTGACACACGGGCACTGTATATAACAGGTGACACACGGGCACTGTATATAACAGGTGACACACGGCCACTGTATATAATATAAAGGTGACACACGGCACTGTTTATAACAGGTGACACATGGGCACTGTATATAACAGGTGACACACGGGCACTGTATATAACAGGTGACACACGGGCACTGTATATAATATAAAGGTGACACACGGGCACTGTATATAACAGGTGACACACGGGCACTGTACATAATATAAAGGTGACACACGGGCACTGTATATAACAGGTGACACACGGGCACTGTACATAAAATAAAGGTGACACACGGGCACTGTATATAACAGGTGACCCACGGGCACTGTATATAACAGGTGACACACGGGCGCTATACATAATATAAAGATGACACACAGGCACTGTATATAATATAAAGATGACACACGGGCACTGTATATAACAGGTGACACAGGCACTGTATATAATATAAAGGTGACACACGGGCACTGTACATAATATAAAGGTGACACACGTGCACTGTATATAATATAAAGGTGACACACGGGCACTGTATATAACAGGTGACAACCAGGCACTGTATATAATATAAAGGTGACACACGTGCACTGTATATAACAGAGGTGACAGATGGGCATTGTATATAACAGGTGACACACGGGCACTGTATATAATATAACGGTGACACACGGGCACTGTATATAATATATAGGTAACACACAGGCACTGTATATAACAGGTGACACACTTGCACCATATATAACAGGTGACACACGGGCACTGTATATAATATAAAGGTGACACATGGGCACTGTATATAACAGGTGACACACGGGCACTGTATATAATATAAAGGTGACACACGGGCACTGTATATAACAGGTGACACACGGGCACTGTACATAATATAAAGGTGACACACGGGCACTGTATATAACAGGTGACACACAGGCACTGTATATGATATAAAGGTGACAAACGTGCACTTTGTATAACAGAGGTGACACACGGACACTCTATATAACAGGTGACACACGGGCACTGTATATAATATAAAGGTGACACACGGGCACTGTATATAATATAAAGATAACACACGGGCACTGTATATAACAGGTGACATACGGGCACTGTATATAATATAAAGGTGACACACGGGCACTGTATATAATATAAAGATGACACACGGGCACTGTATATAACAGGTGACACACGGGCACTGTATATAATATAAAGGTGACACACGGGCACTGTACATAATATAAAGGAGACACACGTGCACTGTATATAATATAAAGGTGACACATGGGCACTGTATATAACAGGTGACACACGGGCACTGTATATAATATAAAGGTGACACACGGGCACTGTATTTAACAGGTGACACACGGGCACTGTATATAATGTAACGGTGACACACGGGCACTGTATATAATATATAGGTAACACACGGGCACTGTATATAATATAAAGGTGACACACGGGCACTGTATATAACATAAAGGTGACACACGGGCACTGTATATAATATAAAGGTGACACACGGGCACTGTATATAACAGGTGACACACGGGCACTGTATAAAACAGGTGACACACGGGTACTGTACATAGTATAAAGGTGACACACGGCACTGTATATAATATAAAGGTGACACACAGGCACTGTATATAATATAAAGGTGACACAAGGGCACTGTATATAACAGGTGACACACGGGTACTGTACATAGTATAAAGGTGACACACGGCACTGTATATAATATAAAGGTGACACACAGGCACTGTATATAATATAAAGGTGACACACAGGCACTGTATATAACAGGTGACACACGGGCACTGTATATAATGTAAAGGTGACACACGGGCACTGTATATAACATAAAGGTGACACACGGGAACTCTATAGAATGTAAAGGTGACACACGGGCACTGTATATAACAGGTGACACACGGTAACTGTATATAATGTAAAGGTGACACACGGTCACTGTATATAACAGATGACACACGGGCACTGTATATAACATAAAGGTGACACACGGGTACTGTATATAACAGGTGACACACGGGCACTGTATATAACAGGTGACACACGGGCACTGTATATAATATAAAGCTGACACACGGTACTGTATATAACAGGTGACACACGGGCACTGTATATAATATAAAGGTGACACACGGGCACTGTATATAACAGGTGACACACAGGCACTGTATATAATGGTGACACACGGGCACCGTATATAATATAAAGGTGACACACGGGCACTGTATATAACAGGTGACACACGGGCACTGTATATAATATAAAAGAGACACACGGGCACTGTATATAACAGGAGACACACGGGCACTGTATATAATAGGTGACACACGGGCACTGTATATAATATAAAGGTGTCACACGGGCACTGTATATAACAGGTGCCATACATGCACTGTATATAACAGGTGACACACTGGCACTGTATATAATATAAAGGTGACACACGGGCACTGTATATAATATAAAGGTGACACATGGGCACTGTATATAACAGGTGACACACAGGCACTGTATATAATATAAAGGTGACACACGTGCACTGTATATAATATAAAGGTGACACACGGGCACTGTGCATAACATAAAGGTGACACACGGGCACTGTATATAACAGGTGACACACGGGCATTGTATATAACAGGTGACACACGGGCACTGTATATAATATAAAGGTGACACACGGGCATTGTAAATAATATAAAGGTGACACATGGGCACTGTATATAACAGGTGACACACGGGCACTGTATATAACAGGTGACACACGGGCACTGTACATAATATAAAGGTGACACACGGGCACTGTATATAACAGGTGACACACGGGCACTGTATATAATATAAAGGTGACACACGGCACTGTATATAACAGGTGACACATGGGCACTGTATATAACAGGTGACACACGGGCACTGTATATAATATAAAGGTGACACACGGGCACCGTATATAATATAAAGGTGACACACGGGCACTGTATATAACAGATGACACACGGGCACTGTATATAACATAAAGGTGACACACGGGCACTGTATATAATATAAAGGTGACACACGGGTACTGTATATAACAGGTGACACACGGGCACTGTATATAACAGGTGACACACGGGCACTGTATATAATATAAAGGTGACACACGGTACTGTATATAACAGGTGACACACGGGCACTGTATATAATATAATGGTGACACACGGGCACCGTATATAATATAAAGGTGACACACGGGCACTGTATATAACAGGTGACACACGGGCACTGTATATAATATAAAAGAGACACACGGGCACTGTATATAACAGGTGACACACGGGCACTGTATATAATAGGTGACACACGGGCACTGTATATAATATAAATGTGACACACGGGCACTGTATATAATATAAAGGTGACACACGGGCACTGTATATAACATAAAGGTGTCACACGGGCACTGTATATAACAGGTGCCACACATGCACCATATATAACAGGTGACACACTGGCACTGTATATAATATAAAGGTGACACACGGGCACTGTATATAATATAAAGGTGACACATGGGCACTGTATATAACAGGTGACACACAGGCACTGTATATAATATAAAGGTGACACACGTGCACTGTATATAATATAAAGGTGACACACGGGCACTGTATATAACAGGTGACACACGGGCACTGTGCATAACATAAAGGTGACACACGGGCACTGTATATAACAGGTGACACACGGGCATTGTATATAACAGGTGACACACGGGCACTGTATATAATATAAAGGTGACACACGGGCATTGTAAATAATATAAAGGTGACACATGGGCACTGTATATAACAGGTGACACACGGGCACTGTATATAACAGGTGACACACGGGCACTGTACATAATATAAAGGTGACACACGGGCACTGTATATAACAGGTGACACACGGGCACTGTATATAACAGGTGACACACGGGCACTGTATATAATATAAAGGTGACACACGGCACTGTACATAACAGGTGACACACGGGCACTGTATATAACACGTGACACACGGGCACTGTATATAACAGGTGACACATGGGCACTGTATATAATATAAAGGTGACACACGGCACTGTATATAACAGGTGACACATGGGCACTGTATATAATATAAAGGTGACACACGGCACTGTATATAACAGGTGAAACACGGCACTGGATATATACCAGGTGACACACGGGCACTGTATATAACAGGTGACACACGGACACTGTATATAACAGGTGACACACGGCCACAGTATATAATATAAAGGTGACACACGGCTCTGTTTATAACAGGTGACACACGGGCACTGTATATAACAGGTGACACACGGGCACTGTATATAATATAAAGGTGACACACGGGCACTGTATATAACAGGTGACACACGGGCACTGTACATAATATAAAGGTGACACACGGGCACTGTATATAACAGGTGACACACGGGCACTGTATATAATATAAAGGTGACACACGGGCACTGTATATAACAGGTGATACACGAGCACTTTATATAACAGAGGTGACACACGGGCAATGTATATAATATAAAGGTGACACACGGGCACTGTATATAACAGGTGACACACGGGCACTGTATATAATATAAAGGTAACACACGTGCACTGTATATAATATAAAGTTGACAGACGTGCTCTGTATATAATATAAAGGTGACACACGTGCACTGTATATAATATAAAGGTGACACACGTGCACTGTATAATATAAAGGTGACACACGTGCACTGTATATAATATAAAGGTGACACACGTGCACTGTACATAATATAAAGGTGACATACGGGAAATGTATATAACAGGTGACACACAGGCACTGTATATAACAGGTGACACACGGGCACTGTATATAATATAAAGGTGACACACGGGCACTGTATATAACAGATGACACACGGGCACTGTATATAACAGGTGACACACGGGCACTGTATATAACAGAGGTGACACACGGGCACTGTATATAACAGGTGACACACGTGTAATGTACATAATATAAAGGTGACACACGGGCACTGTATATAATATAAAGGTGACACACGAGCACTGTATATAATATAAAGGTGACACACGTGCACTGTATATAATATAAAGGTGACACACGGGCACTGTATATAACAGGTGACACACGGGCACTGTACATAATATAAAGGTGACACACGGGCACTGTATATAACAGGTGACACACGGGCATTGTATATAACAAGTGACACACGGGCACTGTATATAATATAAAGGTGACACACGATCACTGTATATAATATAAAGGTGACACACGTGCACTGTATATAATATAAAGGTGACACACGGGCACTGTGTATAACAGGTGACACACAGGTATTGTATATATCAGGTGACACACGGGCACTGTATATAATATAAAGGTGACACACGTGCATTGTATATAATATAAAGGTGACACATGGGCACTGTATATAACAGGTGACACACGGGCACTGTATATAATAGGTGACACACGTGCACTGTACATAATATAAAGGTGACACACGGGCACTGTATATAACAGGTGACACACGGGCACTGTATACAATATAAAGGTGACACACGGCACTGTATATAACAGGTGACACATGGGCACTGTATATAACAGAGGTGACACACGGGCACTGTATATAACAGGTGACACACGGGCACTGTATATAATATAAAGGTGACACACGACACTATATATAACAGGTGACACACGGCACTGTTTATAACAGGTGACACACGGCACTGTATATAACAGGTGACACATGGGCACTGTATATAATATAAAGGTGACACACGGCACTTTATATAACAGGTGACACATGGGCACTGTATATAATATAAAGGTGAGACACCGTGCACTGTATATAATATAAAGGTGACACACGTGCACTCTATATAACTGGTGACACACGGGCACTGTATATAACAGGTGACACACGGGCACTGTATATAACAGGTGACACACAGGCACTGTATATAACAGGTGACACACAGGCACTGTATATAATGTAAATGTGACAAACGGCACTGTATATAACAGGTGACACATGGGCACTGTATATAACAGGTGACACACGGGCACTGTATATAACAGGTGACACACAGGCACTGTATATAATATAAAGGTGACACACGGCACTGTATATAACAGGTGACACACGGCACTGTATATAACAGGTGACACACGGGCACTGTATATAATATAAAGGTGACACACGGGCACTGTATATAACAGGTGACACACGGGCACTGTACATAATATAAAGGTGACACACGGGCACTGTATATAACAGGTGACACACGGGCACTGTATATAACAGGTGATACCCGGGCACTGTATATAATATAAAGGTGACACACGGGCACTGTATATAATATAAAGGTGACACACGGGCACTGTATATAACAGGTGATACACGGGCACTGTATATAACAGAGGTGACACACTGGCAATGTATATAATATAAAGGTGACACACGGGCACTGTATATAACAAGTGACACACGGGCACTGTATATAATATAAAGGTGACACACGTGCACTGTATATAATATAAAGGTGACACACGTGCACGGTATATAATATAAAGGTGACACACGGGCACTGTATATAACAGGTAACACACGGGCACTGTACATAATATAAAGGTGACACACTGGCACTGTATATAATATAAAGGTGACACACGTGCTCTGCATATAATATAAAGGTGACACACGGGCACTGTATATAATATAAAGGTGACACACGGGCACTGTATATAATATAAAGGTGACACACGTGCACTGTATATAATATAAAGGCGACACACGTGCACTGTACATAATATAAAGGTGACATACGGGAAATGTATATAACAGGTGACACACGGGCACTGTATATAATATAAAGGAGACACACGTGCACTGTACATAATATAAAGGTGACATACGGGAAATGTATATAACAGGTGACACACGGGCACTGTATATAATATAAAGGTGACACACGGGCACTGTATATAACAGGTGACACACGGGCACTGTACATAATATAAAGGTGACACACTGGCACTGTATATAATATAAAGGTGACACACGTGCTCTGCATATAATATAAAGATGACACACGTGCACTGTATATAATATAAAGGTGACACACGGGCACTGTATATAATATAAAGGTGACACACGTGCACTGTATATAATATAAAGGTGACACACGGGCACTGTATATAACAGGTGACACACGGGCATTGTATATAACAGGTGACACACGGGCACTGTATATAATATAAAGGTGACACACGGGCACTGTATATAATATAAAGGTGACACACGGGCACTGTATATAACAGGTGACACATGGGCTCTGTATATAACAGGTGACACACGGGCACTGTATATAACAGGTGACACACGTGCACTGTACATAATATAAAGGTGACACACGGGCACTGTATATAACAGGTGACACACGGGCACTGTATATAACAGAGGTGACACACGGGCACTGTATATAATATAAAGGTGACATATGGGCACTGTATATAACAGATGACACACGGGCACTGTATATAACAGGTGACACACGGCACTGTATATAACAGGTGACACACGGGCACTGTATATAACAGGTGATACATGGGCACTGTATATAATATAAAGGTGACACACGGCACTGTATATAACAGGTGACACATGGGCACTGTATATAATATAAAGGTGACACACGGCACTGAATATAACAGGTTGACACACGGCACTGTATATAACAGGTGACACACGGGCACTGTATATAACAGGTGACACACGGGCACTGTATATAACAGGTCACACACGGCACTGTATATAACAGGTGACAAACGGGCACTGTATATAACAGGTGACACACGGGCATTGTATATAACAGGTGACACACGGGCACTGTATATAATATAAAGGTGACACACAGCACTGCATATAACAGGTGACACATGGGCACTGTATATAATATAAAGGTGACACACTGCACTGTATATAACAGGTGACACACGGGCACTGTATATAACAGGTGACACACGGGCACAGTATATAATATAAAGGTGACACACGGGCACTGTATATAAAGGTGACACACGGGCACTGTATATAATACAAAGGTGACACACGGGCACTGTATATAACAGGTGAGACACGGGCACTGTATATATCAGAGGTGACACACTGGCAATGTATATAATATAAAGGTGACACACGGGCACTGTATATAACAGGTGACACACGGACACTGTATATACTATAAAGGTGACACACGTGCACTGTATATACTATAAAGGTGACACACGTGCACTGTATATAATATAAAGGTGACACACGTGCACTGTATATAATATAAAGGTGACACACGGGCACTGTATATAACAGGTGACACACGGCACTGTATATAACAGGTGACACACGGCACTGTATATAACAGGAGACACACAGGCACTGTATATAACAGGTGACACACGGCACTGTATATAACAGGTGACACACCGCACTGTACATAATATAAAGGAGACACATGGGCACTGTATATAACAGGTGACACACGGGCACTGTATATAATATAAAGGTGATACACGGGCACTGTATATATCAGGTGACACACGGGCACTGCATATAACAGAGGTGACACACGGGCACTGTATATAACAGGTGACACACGGGAACTTTATATAATATAAAGGTGACACACGGGCACTGTATATAATATAAAGGTGACACACGGGCACTGTATATAACATAAAGGTGACACACGGGCACTGTATATAACAGGTGACACACGGACACTGTATATAACAGAGTTGACACACAGGCACTGTATATAACAGGTGACACACGGCACTGTATATAACAGGTGACACACCGCACTGTACATAATATAAAGGAGACACATGGGCACTGTATATAACAGGTTACACACGGGCACTGTATATAACAGAGTTGACACACAGGCACTGTATATAACAGGTGACACACGGCACTGTATATAACAGGTGACACACCGCACTGTACATAATATAAAGGAGACACATGGGCACTGCATATAACAGGTGACACACGGGCACTGTATACAACAGGTGACACACGGGCACTGCATATAACAGAGGTGACACACGGGCACTGTATATAACAGGTGACACACGGGAACTGTATATAATATAAAGGTGACACACGGGCACTGTATATAACAGGTGACACACGGACACTGTATATAATATAAAGGTGACACACGGGCACTGTATATAACATAAAGGTGACACACGGGCATTGTATATAATATAAAGGTGACACACGGGCACTGTATATAACAGGTGACACACGGGCACTGTATAAAACAGGTGACACACGGCATTGTACATAATATAAAGGTGACACAAGGGCACTGTATATAACAGGTGACACACGGGTACTGTACATAGTATAAAGGTGACACACGGCACTGTATATAATATAAAGGTGACACACAGGCACTGTATATAATATAAAGGTGACACAAGGGCACTGTATATAACAGGTGACACACGGGTACTGTACATAGTATAAAGGTGACACACGGCACTGTATATAATATAAAGGTGACACACAGGCACTGTATATAATATAAAGGTGACACACAGGCACTGTATATAACAGGTGACACACAGGCACTGTATATAATGTAAAGGTGACACACGGGCACTGTATATAACATAAAGGTGACACACGGGAACTCTATAGAATGTAAAGGTGACACACGGGCACTGTATATAACAGGTGACACACGGTAACTGTATATAATGTAAAGGTGACACACGGGCACTGTATATAACAGATGACACACGGGCACTGTATATAACATAAAGGTGACACACGGGTACTGTATATAACAGGTGACACACGGGCACTGTATATAACAGGTGACACACGGGCACTGTATATAATATAAAGCTGACACACGGTACTGTATATAACAGGTGACACACGGGCACTGTATATAATATAAAGGTGACACACGGTACTGTATATAACAGGTGACACACGGGCACTGTATATAATATAAAGGTGACACACGGGCACCGTATATAATATAAAGGTGACACACGGGCACTGTATATAACAGGTGACACACGGGCACTGTATATAATATAAAAGAGACACACGGGCACTGTATATAACAGGTGACACACGGGCACTGTATATAATAGGTGACACACGGGCACTGTATATAATATAAATGTGACACACGGGCACTGTATATAATATAAAGGTGTCACACGGGCACTGTATATAACAGGTGCCATACATGCACTGTATATAACAGGTGACACACTGGCACTGTATATAATATAAAGGTGACACACGGGCACTGTATATAATATAAAGGTGACACATGGGCACTGTATATAACAGGTGACACACAGGCACTGTATATAATATAAAGGTGACACACGTGCACTGTATATAATATAAAGGTGACACACGGGCACTGTGCATAACATAAAGGTGACACACGGGCACTGTATATAACAGGTGACACACGGGCATTGTATATAACAGGTGACACACGGGCACTGTATATAATATAAAGGTGACACACGGGCATTGTAAATAATATAAAGGTGACACACGGGCACTGTATATAACAGGTGACACACGGGCACTGTATATAACAGGTGACACACGGGCACTGTACATAATATAAAGGTGACACACGGGCACTGTATATAACAGGTGACACACGGGCACTGTATATAATATAAAGGTGACACACGGCACTGTATATAACAGGTGACACATGGGCACTGTATATAACAGGTGACACACGGGCACTGTATATAATATAAAGGTGACACACGGGCACCGTATTTAATATAAAGGTGACACACGGGCACTGTATATAACAGATGACACACGGGCACTGTATATAACATAAAGGTGACACACGGGCACTGTATATAATATAAAGGTGACACACGGGCACTGTATATAACAGGTGACACACGGGCACTGTATATAACAGGTGACACACGGGCACTGTATATAATATAAAGGTGATACACGGTACTGTATATAACAGGTGACACACGGGCACTGTATATAATATAATGGTGACACACGGGCACCGTATATAATATAAAGGTGACACACGGGCACTGTATATAACAGGTGACACACGGGCACTGTATATAATATAAAAGAGACACACGGGCACTGTATATAACAGGTGACACACGGGCACTGTATATAATAGGTGACACACGGGCACTGTATATAATATAAATGTGACACACGGGCACTGTATATAATATAAAGGTGACACACGGGCACTGTATATAACATAAAGGTGTCACACGGGCACTGTATATAACAGGTGCCACACATGCACCATATATAACAGGTGACACACTGGCACTGTATATAATATAAAGGTGACACACGGGCACTGTATATAATATAAAGGTGACACATGGGCACTGTATATAACAGGTGACACACAGGCACTGTATATAATATAAAGGTGACACACGTGCACTGTATATAATATAAAGGTGACACACGGGCACTGTATATAACAGGTGACACACGGGCACTGTGCATAACATAAAGGTGACACACGGGCACTGTATATAACAGGTGACACACGGGCATTGTATATAACAGGTGACACACGGGCACTGTATATAATATAAAGGTGACACACGGGCATTGTAAATAATATAAAGGTGACACATGGGCACTGTATATAACAGGTGACACACGGGCACTGTATATAACAGGTGACACACGGGCACTGTACATAATATAAAGGTGACACACGGGCACTGTATATAACAGGTGACACACGGGCACTGTATATAATATAAAGGTGACACACGGCACTGTATATAACAGGTGACACATGGGCACTGTATATAACAGGTGACACACGGGCACTGTATATAATATAAAGGTGACACACGGGCACTGTACATAACAGGTGACACACGGGCACTGTATATAACACGTGACACACGGGCACTGTATATAACAGGTGACACATGGGCACTGTATATAATATAAAGGTGACACACGGCACTGTATATAACAGGTGACACATGGGCACTGTATATAATATAAAGGTGACACACGGCACTGTATATAACAGGTGAAACACGGCACTGGATATATACCAGGTGACACACGGGCACTGTATATAACAGGTGACACACGGACACTGTATATAACAGGTGACACACGGCCACAGTATATAATATAAAGGTGACACACGGCTCTGTTTATAACAGGTGACACACGGGCACTGTATATAACAGGTGACACACGGGCACTGTATATAATATAAAGGTGACACACGGGCACTGTATATAACAGGTGACACACGGGCACTGTACATAATATAAAGGTGACACACGGGCACTGTATATAACAGGTGACACACGGGCACTGTATATAATATAAAGGTGACACACGGGCACTGTATATAACAGGTGATACACGAGCACTTTATATAACAGAGGTGACACACGGGCAATGTATATAATATAAAGGTGACACACGGGCACTGTATATAACAGGTGACACACGGGCACTGTATATAATATAAAGGTAACACACGTGCACTGTATATAATATAAAGGTGACACACGTGCACGGTATATAATATAAAGGTGACAAACGGGCACTGTATATAACAGGTGACACACAGGCACTGTACATAATATAAAGGTGATACACTGGCACTGTATATAATATAAAGTTGACAGACGTGCTCTGTATATAATATAAAGGTGACACACGTGCACTGTATATAATATAAAGGTGACACACGTGCACTGTATAACATAAAGGTGACACACGTGCACTGTATATAATATAAAGGTGACACACGTGCACTGTACATAATATAAAGGTGACATACGGGAAATGTATATAACAGGTGACACACAGGCACTGTATATAACAGGTGACACACGGGCACTGTATATAATATAAAGGTGACACACGGGCACTGTATATAACAGATGACACACGGGCACTGTATATAACAGGTGACACACGGGCACTGTATATAACAGAGGTGACACACGGGCACTGTATATAACAGGTGACACACGGGCATTGTATATAACAAGTGACACACGGGCACTGTATATAATATAAAGGTGACACACGTGCACTGTATATAATATAAAGGTGACACACGGGCACTGTGTATAACAGGTGACACACGGGTATTGTATATATCAGGTGACACACGGGCACTGTATATAATATAAAGGTGACACACGTGCATTGTATATAATATAAAGGTGACACACGGGCACTGTATATAACAGGTGACACATGGGCACTGTATATAACAGGTTACACACGGGCACTGTATATAATAGGTGACACACGTGCACTGTACATAATATAAAGGTGACACACGGGCACTGTATATAACAGGTGACACACGGGAACTGTATACAATATAAAGGTGACTCACGGCACTGTATATAACAGGTGACACAAGGGCACTGTATATAACAGGTGACACACGGGCACTGTATATAACAGAGGTGACACACGGGCACTGTATATAACAGGTGACACACGGGCACTGTATATAATATAAAGGTGACACACGGCACTGTATATAACAGGTGACACACGGCACTGTTTATAACAGGTGACACACGGCACTGTATATAACAGGTGACACATGGGCACTGTATATAATATAAAGGTGACACACGGCACTTTATATAACAGGTGACACATGGGCACTGTATATAATATAAAGGTGAGACACCGTGCACTGTATATAATATAAAGGTGACACACGGGCACTGTATATAACAGGTGACACACGGGCACTGTATATAACAGGTGACACACGGGCACTGTATATAACAGGTGACACACAGGCACTGTATATAACAGGTGACACACAGGCACTGTATATAATGTAAAGGTGACAAACGGCACTGTATATAACAGGTGACACATGGGCACTGTATATAACAGGTGACACACGGGCACTGTATATAAGAGGTGACACACAGGCACTGTATATAATATAAAGGTGACACACGGCACTGTATATAACAGGTGACACACGGCACTGTATATAACAGGTGACACACGGGCACTGTATATAATATAAAGGTGACACACGGGCACTGTATATAACAGGTGACACACGGGCACTGTACATAATATAAAGGTGACACACGGGCACTGTATATAACAGGTGACACACGGGCACTGTATATAACAGGTGATACCCGGGCACTGTATATAATATAAAGGTGACACACGGGCACTGTATATAATATAAAGGTGACACACGGGCACTGTATATAACAGGTGATACACGGGCACTGTATATAACAGAGGTGACACACTGGCAATGTATATAATATAAAGGTGACACGCGGGCACTGTATATAACAAGTGACACACGGGCACTGTATATAATATAAAGGTGACACACGTGCACTGTATATAATATAAAGGTGACACACGTGCACGGTATATAATATAAAGGTGACACACGTGCACTGTATATAATATAAAGGTGACACACGGGCACTGTATATAATATAAAGGTGACACACGTGCACTGTATATAATATAAAGGCGACACACGTGCACTGTACATAATATAAAGGTGACATACGGGAAATGTATATAACAGGTGACACACGGGCACTGTATATAATATAAAGGTGACACACGGGCACTGTATATAACAGGTGACACACGGGCACTGTACATAATATAAAGGTGACACACTGGCACTGTATATAATATAAAGGTGACACACGTGCTCTGCATATAATATAAAGATGACACACGTGCACTGTATATAATATAAAGGTGACACACGGGCACTGTATATAATATAAAGGTGACACACGTGCACTGTATATAATATAAAGGTGACACACGGGCACTGTATATAACAGGTGACACACGGGCATTGTATATAATAGGTGACACACGGGCACTGTATATAATATAAAGGTGACACACGGGCACTGTATATAATATAAAGGTGACACACGGGCACTGTATATAACAGGTGACACATGGGCTCTGTATATAACAGGTGACACACGGGCACTGTATATAACAGGTGACACACGTGCACTGTACATAATATAAAGGTGACACACGGGCACTGTATATAACAGGTGACACACGGGCACTGTATATAACAGAGGTGACACACGGGCACTGTATATAATATAAAGGTGACACACGGGCACTGTATATAACAGATGACACACGGGCACTGTATATAACAGGTGACACACGGCACTGTATATAACAGGTGACACACGGGCACTGTATATAACAGGTGATACATGGGCACTGTATATAATATAAAGGTGACACACGGCACTGTATATAACAGGTGACACATGGGCACTGTATATAATATAAAGGTGACACACGGCACTGAATATAACAGGTTGACACACGGCACTGTATATAACAGGTGACACACGGGCACTGTATATAACAGGTGACACACGGGCACTGTATATAACAGGTCACACACGGCACTGTATATAACAGGTGACAAACGGGCACTGTATATAACAGGTGACACACGGGCATTGTATATAACAGGTGACACACGGGCACTGTATATAATATAAAGGTGACACACAGCACTGCATATAACAGGTGACACATGGGCACTGTATATAATATAAAGGTGACACACTGCACTGTATATAACAGGTGACACACGGGCACTGTATATAACAGGTGACACACGGGCACAGTATATAATATAAAGGTGACACACGGGCACTGTATATAAAGGTGACACACGGGCACTGTATATAATATAAAGGTGACACACGGGCACTGTATATAACAGGTGAGACACGGGCACTGTATATATCAGAGGTGACACACTGGCAATGTATATAATATAAAGGTGACACACGGGCACTGTATATAACAGGTGACACACGGACACTGTATATAATATAAAGGTGACACACGTGCACTGTATATACTATAAAGGTGACACACGTGCACTGTATATAATATAAAGGTGACACACGTGCACTGTATATAATATAAAGGTGACACACGGGCACTGTATATAACAGGTGACACGGGCACTGTATATAATATAAAGATGACACACGTGCACTGTATATAATATAAAGGTGACACACGGGCACTGTATATAACAGGTGACACACGGGCACTGTGTATAACAGGTGATACACGAGCACTGTATATAACAGGTGACACATGGGAACTGTATATATTATAAAGTTGACACACGGGCACTGTATATAACATAAAGGTGACACGCGGGCTCTGTATATAACAGGTGACACACGGGCACTGTATATAACAGGTGACACACGGCACTGTACATAATATAAAGGTGACCCACGGGCACTGTATATAACAGGTGACCCACGGGCACTGTATATAACAGGTGACACACGTGCACTGTACATAATATAAAGGTGACACACGGGCACTGTATATAACAGGTGACACACGGGCACTGTATATAACAGAGGTGACACACGGGCACTGTATATAATATAAAGGTGACACACGGGCACTGTATATAACAGGTGACACACGGCACTGTATATAACAGGTGACACACGGGCAGTGTATATAACAGGTGATACATGGGCACTGTATATAATATAAAGGTGACACGCGGCACTGTATATAACAGGTGACACATGGGCACTGTATATAATATAAAGGTGACACACGGCACTGTATATAACAGGTGACACACGGGCACTGTATATAACAGAGGTGACACAAGGGCACTGTATATAACAGGTGACACACGGGAACTGTACACAATGTAAAGGTGACACACGGGCACTGTATATATCATAAAGGTGACACACGGGTACTGTATATAATATAAAGGTAACACACGGGCACAGTATATAACATAAAGGTGACACACGGGCACTGTATATAACAGGTGACACACAGGCACTGTATATAACAGGTGACACACGGGCACTGTATATAACAGGTGACACACGGGCACTGTATATAACAGGTGACACACGGGCACTGTATATAACAGGTGACACACGGCACTGTACATAATATAAAGGTGACACACGGGCACTGTATATAACAGGTGACCCACGGGCACTGTATATAACAGGTGACACACGTGCACTGTACATAATATAAAGGTGACACACGGGCACTGTATATAACAGGTGACACACGGGCACTGTATATAACAGAGGTGACACACGGGCACTGTATATAACAGGTGATACATGGGCACTGTATATAATATAAAGGTGACACGCGGCACTGTATATAACAGGTGACACATGGGCACTGTATATAATATAAAGGTGACACACGGCACTGAATATAACAGGTTGACACACGGCACTGTATATAACAGGTGACACACGGGCACTGTATATAACAGGTGACACACGGGCACTGTATATAACAGGTCACACACGGCACTGTATATAACAGGTGACAAACGGGCACTGTATATAACAGGTGACAAACGGGCACTGTATATAACAGGTGACACACGGGCATTGTATATAACAGGTGACACACGGGCACAGTATATAATATAAAGGTGACACACGGGTACTGTATATAACAGGTGACACACGGGCACTGTATATAACAGGTGACACACGGGCACTTTATATAATATAAAGGTGACACACGGGCACTGTATATAATATAAAGGTGACACACGGGCACTGTATATAACAGGTGAGACACGGGCACTGTATATATCAGAGGTGACACACTGGCAATGTATATAATATAAAGGTGACACACGGGCACTGTATATAACAGGTGACACACGGACACTGTATATAATATAAAGGTGACACACGTGCACTGTATATACTATAAAGGTGACACACGTGCACTGTATATAATATAAAGGTGACACACGTGCACTGTATATAATATAAAGGTGACACACGGGCACTGTATATAACAGGTGACACGGGCACTGTATATAATATAAAGATGACACACGTGCACTGTATATAATATAAAGGTGACACACGGGCACTGTATATAACAGGTGACACACGGGCACTGTGTATAACAGGTGATACACGGGCACTGTATATAACAGGTGACACATGGGAACTGTATATATTATAAAGTTGACACACGGGCACTGTATATAACATAAAGGTGACACGCGGGCTCTGTATATAACAGGTGACACACGGGCACTGTATATAACATAAAGGTGACACACGGGCACTGTATATAACATAAAGGTGACACACGGCACTGTATATAATAGGTGACACACGGGCACTGTATATAATAGGTGACACACGTCACTGTATATAACAGGTGACACACGGGCACTGTATATAACAGAGGTGACACACGGGCACTGTATATAACAGGTGACACACGGGAACTGTATATAATGTAAAGGTGACACACGGGCACTGTATATAACAGAGGTGACACACGGGCACTGTATATAACAGGTGACACACGGGAACTTTACACAATGTAAAGGTGACACACGGGCACTGTATATAACATAAAGGTGACACACGGGCACTATATATAACAGGTGACACACGGGCACTGTATATATCATAAAGGTGACACACGGGCACAGTATATAACATAAAGGTGACACACGGGCACTGTATATAATTGGTGACACACGGCACTGTATATAACAAGTGACACACAGGCACTGTATATAACAGGTGACACACGGGCACTGTATATAACAGGTGACACACGGGCACTGTATATAACAGGTGACACATGGCACTGTACATAATATAAAGGTGACACACGGGCACTGTATATAATATAAAGGTGACACACGGGCACTGTATATAACAGGTGACCCACGGGCACTGTATATAACAGGTGACACACGTGCACTGTACATAATATAAAGGTGACACACGGGCACTGTATATAACAGGTGACACACGGGCACTGTATATAACAGAGGTGACACACGGGCACTGTATATAATATAAAGGTGACACACGGGCACTGTATATAACAGGTGACACACGGGCACTGTATATAACAGGTGACACACGGCACTGTATAAAACAGGTGACACACGGCACTGTATATAACAGGTGACACACGGGCAGTGTATATAACAGGTGATACATGGGCACTGTATATAATATAAAGGTGACACGCGGCACTGTATATAACAGGTGACACATGGGCACTGTATATAATATAAAGGTGACACACGGCACTGTATATAACAGGTGACACACGGGCACTGTATATAACAGAGGTGACACACGGGCACTGTATATAACAGGTGACACACGGGAACTGTACACAATGTAAAGGTGACACACGGGCACTGTATATATCATAAAGGTGACACACGGGTACTGTATATAATATAAAGGTAACACACGGGCACAGTATATAACATAAAGGTGACACACGGGCACTGTATATAATTGGTGACACACGGCACTGTATATAACAGGTGACACACAGGCACTGTATATAACAGGTGACACACGGGCACTGTATATAACAGGTGACACACGGGCACTGTATATAACAGGTGACACACGGCACTGTACATAATATAAAGGTGAAACACGGGCACTGTATATAACAGGTGACCCACGGGCACTGTATATAACAGGTGACACACGTGCACTGTACATAATATAAAGGTGACACACGGGCACTGTATATAACAGGTGACACACGGGCACTGTATATAACAGAGGTGACACACAGGCACTGTATATAATATAAAGGTGACACACGGGCACTGTATATAACAGATGACACACGGGCACTGTATATAACAGGTGACACACGGCACTGTATATAACAGGTGACACATGGGCACTGTATATAATATAAAGGTGACACGCGGCACTGTATATAACAGGTGACACATGGGCACTGTATATAATATAAAGGTGACACACGGCACTGAATATAACAGGTTGACACACGGCACTGTATATAACAGGTGACACACGGGCACTGTATATAACAGGTGACACACGGGCACTGTATATAACAAGTCACACACGGCACTGTATATAACAGGTGACAAACGGGCAATGTATATAACAGGTGACACACGGGCACTGTATATAACAGGTGACACATGGGCACTGTATATAATATAAAGGTGACACACGGCACTGTATATAACAGGTGACAAACTGCACTGTATATAACAGGTGACACACGGGCACTGTATATAATATAAAGGTGACACACGGGCACTGTATATAACAGTTCACACACGGGCACTGTATATAACAGGTGACACACGGGCACTGTATATAATATAAAGGTGACACACGGGCACTGTATATAATATAAAGGTGACACACGGGCACTGTATATAACAGGTGAGACACGGGCACGGTATATATCAGAGGTGAAACACGGGCAATGTATATAATATAAAGGTGACACACGGGCACTGTATATAACAGGTGACACACGGACACTGTATATAATATAAAGGTGACACACGTGCACTGTATATACTATAAAGGTGACACACGTGCACGGTATATAATATAAAGGTGACACACGGGCACTGTATATAACAGGTGACACACGGGCACTGTATATAATATAAAGATGACACACGTGCACTGTATATAATATAAAGGTGACACACGGGCACTGTATATAACAGGTGACACACGGGCACTGTATATAACAGGTGATACACGGGCACTGCATATAACAGAGGTGACACACGGGCACTGTATATAACAGGTGACACATGGGAACTGTATATATTATAAAGTTGACACACGGGCACTGTATATAACATAAAGGTGACACGCGGGCTCTGTATATAACAGGTGACACACGGGCACTGTATATAACATAAAGGTGACACACGGGCACTGTATATAACATAAAGGTGACACACGGCACTGTATATAATAGGTGACACACGGGCACTGTATATAATAGGTGACACACGTCACTGTATATAACAGGTGACACACGGGCACTGTATATAACAGAGGTGACACACGGGCACTGTATATAACAGGTGACACACGGGAACTGTATATAATGTAAAGGTGACACACGGGCACTGTATATAACAGAGGTGACACACGGGCACTGTATATAACAGGTGACACACGGGAACTGTACACAATGTAAAGGTGACACACGGGCACTGTATATAACATAAAGGTGACACACGGGCACTATATATAACAGGTGACACACGGGCACTGTATATATCATAAAGGTGACACACGGGCTCTGTATAAAATATAAAGGTAACACACAGGCACAGTATATAACATAAAGGTGACACACGGGCACTGTATATAATTGGTGACACACGGCACTGTATATAACAGGTGACACACGGGCACTGTATATAACAGGTGACACACGGGCACTGTATATAACAGGTGACACACGGGCACTGTATATAACAGGTGACCCACGGCACTGTTTATAATATAAAGGTGACACACGGAACTGTATATAACAGAGGTGACACACGGGCACTGTATATAACATAAAGGTGACACACTGGCACTGTATATAACAGGTGACACACGGGCACTGTATATAACAGAGGTGACACACGGGCACTGTATATAACAGGTGACACACGGGAACTGTATATAATATAAAGGTGACACACGGGCACTGTATATAACATAAAGGTGAAACAAGGGCAGTGTATATAACAGGTGACACACGGGCACTGTATATAACAGAGGTGACACACGGGCACTGTATATAACAGGTGACACACGGGAACTGTATATAATATAAAGGTGACACACGGGCACTGTATATAACATAAAGGTGAAACAAGGGCAGTGTATATAACAGAGGTGACACACAGGCACTGTATATAATATATAGGTGACACACGGGCACTGTATATAACAGGTGACACACGGGCACTGTATATAATATAAAGGTGACACACGGGCACTGTATATAACAGGTGACACACGGGCACTGTATATAACATAAAGGTGACACACGGGCACTGTATATAATAGGTGACACACGGCACTGTACATAATATAAAGGTGACACACGGGCACTGTATATAACAGGTGACACACGGGCACTGTATATAATATAAAGGTGACACACGGGCACTGTATATAACAGGTGAAACACGGGAACTGTATATAACATAAAGGTGACACACGGGCACTGTATATAACATAAAGGTGTCACACGGGCACTGTATATAATAGGTGACACACGGCACTGTATATAACAGGTGACACACGGGCACTGTATATAACAGAGGTGATACACAGGCACTGTATATAATGTAAAGGTGACACACGGGCAATGTATATAACATAAAGGTGACACACGGGCACTGTATATAATAGGTGACACACGGGAACTGTATAGAATGTAAAGGTGACACACGGGCACTGTATATAATAGGTGACACACGGTAACTGTATATAATGTAAAGGTGACACACTGGCACTGTATATAACAGGTGACACACGGGCACTGTATATAACATAAAGGTGACACATGGGCACTGTATATAATAGGTGACACACGGCACTGTATATAACAGGAGACACACAGGCACTGTATATAACAGGTGACACACGGCACTGTATATAACAGGTGACACACCGCACTGTACATAATATAAAGGAGACACATGGGCACTGTATATAACAGGTGACACACGGGCACTGTATATAATATAAAGGTGACACACGGGCACTATATATAACAGGTGACACACGGGCACTGTATATAACAGGTGACACACGGGCACTGCATATAACAGAGGTGACACACGGGCACTGTATATAACAGGTGACACACGGGAACTGTATATAATATAAAGGTGACACACGGCCACTGTATATAATATAAAGGTGACACACGGGCACTGTATATAACATAAAGGTGACACACGGGCACTGTATATAACAGGTGACACACGGACACTGTATATAACAGAGTTGACACACAGGCACTGTATATAACAGGTGCCACACGGGAACTGTATATAATATAAAGGTGACACACGGGCACTGTATATAACATAAAGGTGACACACGGGCACTGTATATAACAGGTGACACACGGGCACTGTATATAATATAAAGGTGACACACGGGCACTGTATATAACATAAAGGTGACACACGGGCACTGTATATAATATAAAGGTGACACACGGGCACTGTATTTAACAGGTGACACACGGGCACTGTATAAAACAGGTGACACACGGCACTGTACATAATATAAAGGTGACACAAGGGCACTGTATATAACAGGTGACACACGGGCACTGTACATAGTATAAAGGTGACACACGGCACTGTATATAATATAAAGGTGACACACAGGCACTGTATATAATATAAAGGTGACACACAGGCACTGTATATAATATAAAGGTGACACACAGGCACTGTATATAACAGGTGACACACGGGCACTGTATATAATGTAAAGGTGACACACGGGCACTATATATAACATAAAGGTGACACACGGGCACTGTATATAATAGGTGACACACGGTAACTGTATAGAATGTAAAGGTGACACACGGGCACTGTATATAACAGATGACACACGGGCACTGTATATAACATAAAGGTGACACACGGGCACTGTATATAATATAAAGGTGACACACGGGCACTGTATATAACATAAAGGTGACACACGGGCACTATATATAACAGGTGACACACGGGCATTGTATATAACAGGTGACACACGGGCACTGTATATAATATATAGGTGACACACGGGCACTGTATATAATATAAAGGTGAGACACGGGCACTGTATATAACAGGTGACACACGGGCACTGTATATAACAGATGTAAAACACGGGCACTGTATATAATATAAAGGTGACACACGGGCACTGTATATAATATAAAGGTGACACACGGGTACTGTATATAAGAGGTGACACACGGGCACTGTATATAACAGGTGACACACGGGCACTGTATATAATATAAAGGTGACACACGGCACTGTATATAACAGGTGACACACGGGCACTGTATATAATATGATGGTGACACACGGACACTGTATATAATATAAAGGTGACACACGGGCACTGTATATAACAGGTGACACACGGGCACTGTATATAATATAAAAGAGACACACGGGCACTGTATATGACAGGTGACACACGGGCACTGTATATAATAGGTGACACAGGCACTGTATATAATATAAATGTGACACACGGGCACTGTATATAATATAAAGGTGACACACGGGCACTGTATATAACAGGTGACACACGGGCACTGTATATAACAGAGGTGACACACGGGCACTGTATATAATATAAAGGTGACACACGGGCACTGTATATAACAGGTGACACACGGGCACTGTATATAATATAAAGGTGACACACGCGCACTGTACATAATATAAAGGTGACACGTGCACTGTACATAATATAAAGGTGACATACGGGAAATGTATATAACAGGTGTCACACAGGCACTCTATATAACAGGTGACACACGGGCACTGTATATAATATAAAGGTGACACACGGGCACTGTATATAACAGATGACACACGGGCACTGTATATAACAGAGGTGACACACGGGCACTGTATATAACAGGTGACACACGGGCACTGTACATAATATAAAGGTGACACACGGGCACTGTATATAATATAAAGGTGACACACGAGCACTGTATATAATGTAAAGGTGACACACGGGCACTGTATATAATATAAAGGTGACACACGAGCACTGTATATAATATAAAGGTGACACACGTGCACTGTATATAATATAAAGGTGACACACGGGCACTGTATATAACAGGTGACACACAGGCACTGTACATAATATAAAGGTGACACACGGGCACTGTATATAACAGGTGACACACGGGCATTGTATATAACAGGTGACACACGGGCACTGTATATAATATAAAGGTGACACACGGGCATTGTATATAATATAAAGGTGACACATGGGCACTGTATATAACAGGTGACACACGGGCACTGTATATAACAGGTGACACACGTGCACTGTACATAATATAAAGGTGACACACGGGCACTGTATATAACAGGTGACACACGGGCACTGTATATAATATAAAGGTGACACACGGCACTGTATATAACAGGTGACACATGGGCACTGTATATAACAGGTGACACACGGGCACTGTATATAATATAAAGGTGAAACACGGGCACTGTATATAACAGGTGACACATGGGCACTGTATATAACAGGTGACACACGGGCACTGTATATAACAGGTGACACACAGGCACTGTATATAATATAAAGGTGACACACGGGCACTGTATATAACAGGTGACACACGGGCACTGTACATAATATAAAGGTGACACACGGGCACTGTATATAACAGGTGACACACGGGCACTGTATATAATATAAAGGTGACACACGGGCACTGTATATAATATAAAGGTGACACACGGGCACTGTATATAACAGGTGATACACGGGCACTGTATATAACAGAGGTGACACACGGGCAATGTATATAATATAAAGGTGACACACGGGCACTGTATATAACAGGTGACACACGGGCACTGTATATAATATAAAGGTAACACACGTTCACTGTATATAATATAAAGGTGACACACGTGCACGGTATATAATATAAAGGTGACACACGGGCACTGTATATAACAGGTGACACACAGGCACTGTACATAATATAAAGGTGAAACACTGGCACTGTATATAATATAAAGGTGACACACGTGCTCTGTATATAATATAAAGGTGACACACGTGCACTGTATATAATATAAAGGTGACACACGGGCACTGTATAACATAAAGGTGACACACGTGCACTGTATATAATATAAAGGTGACACACGTGCACTGTACATAATATAAAGGTGACATACGGGAAATGTATATAACAGGTGACACACAGGCACTGTATATAACAGGTGACACACGGGCACTGTATATAACTGATGACATACGGGCACTGTATATAACAGGTGACACACGGGCACTGTATATAACAGAGGTGACACACGGGCACTGTATATAACAGGTGACACACGGGCACTGTACATAATATAAAGGTGACACACGGGCACTCTATATAATATAAAGGTGACACACGAGCACTGTATATAATATAAAGGAGACACACGTGCACTGTATATAATATAAAGGTGACACACGGGCACTGTATATAACAGGTGACACACGGGCACTGTACATAATATAAAGGTGACACACGGGCACTGTATATAACAGGTGACACACGGGCATTGTATATAACAGGTGACACACGTGCACTGTATATAATATAAAGGTGACACACGTGCACTGTACATAATATAAAGGTGACATACGGGAAATGTATATAACAGGTGACACACAGGCACTGTATATAACAGGTGACACACGGGCACTGTATATAACAGATGACACACGGGCACTGTATATAACAGGTGACACACGGGCACTGTATATAACAGAGGTGACACACGGGCACTGTATATAACAGGTGACACACGGGCACTGTACATAATATAAAGGTGACACACGGGCACTCTATATAATATAAATGTGACACACGAGCACTGTATATAATATAAAGGAGACACACGAGCACTGTATACAATATAAAGGTGACACACGTGCACTGTATATAATATAAAGGTGACACACGGGCACTGTACATAATATAAAGGTGACACACGGGCACTGTATATAACAGGTGACACACGGGCACTGTATATAACAGGTGACACATGGGCACTGTATATAATATAAAGGTGACACATGGCACTGTATATAACAGGTGACACATGGGCACTGTATATAACAGGTGACACACGGGCACTGTATATAACAGAGGTGACACACGGGCACTGTATATAATAGGTGACACACGGGCACTGTATATAATATAAAGGTGACACACGGGCACTGTATATAACAGGTGACACATGGGCACTGTATATAATATAAAGGTGACACACGGCACTGTATATAACAGGTGAGACATGGGCACTGTATATAATATAAAGGTGAGACACGGCACTGTACATAACAGGTGACACACGGCACTGGATATATACCAGGTGACACACGGGCACTGTATATAACAGGTGACACACAGGCACTGTATATAACAGGTGACACACGGCCACTGTATATAATGTAAAGCTGACACACGGCACTGTATATAACAGGTGACACACGGGCACTGTATATAACAGGTGACACACGGGCACTGTATATAATATAAAGGTGACACACCGGCACTGTATATAACAGGTGACACACGGGCACTGTACATAATATAAAGGTGACACACGGGCACTGTATATAACAGGTGACACACGGGCACTGTATATAACAGGTGACACACGGGCACTGTATATAATATAAAGGTGACACACGGGCAATGTATATAATATAAAGGTGACACACGGGCACTGTATATAACAGGTGACACACGGGTACTGTATATAATATAAAGGTGACACACGTGCACTGTATATAATATAAAGGTGACACACGGGCACTGTATATAACAGGTGACACACAGGCACTGTACATAATATAAAGGTGACACACTGGCACTGTATATAATATAAAGGTGACACACGTGCTCTGTATATAATATAAAGGTGACACACGTGAACTGTATATAATATAAAGGTGACACACAGAAACTGTATGTAATATAAAGGTGACACACGTGCACTGTATATAATATAAAGGCGACAGACGTGCACTGTACATAATATAAAGGTGACATACGGGAAAAGTATATAACAGGTGACACACGGGCACTGTATATAATATAAAGGTGACACACGGGCACTGTATATAACAGGTGACACACGGGCACTGTATATAATATAAAGGTGACACACGGGCACTGTATATAACAGATGACACACGGGCACTGTATATAACAGGTGACACACGGGCACTGTATATAACAAAGGTGACACACGGGCACTGTATATAACAGGTGACACACGGGCACTGTACATAATATAAAGGTGACACACGGGCACTGTATATAATATAAAGGTGACACAAGAGCACTGTATATAATATAAAGGTGACACACGTGCACTGTATATAATATAAAGGTGACACACGGGCACTGTATATAACAGGTGACACACGGGCACTGTACATAATATAAAGGTGACACACGGGCACTGTATATAACAGGTGACACACGGGCATTGTATATAACAGGTGACACACGGGCACTGTATATAATATAAAGGTGACACACGGGCACTGTATATAATATAAAGGTGACACACGGGCACTGCATATAACATGTGACACATGGGCACTGTATATAACAGTTGACACATGTGCACTGTACATAATATAAAGGTGACACACGGGCACTGTATATAACAGGTGACACACGGGCAATGTATATAATATAAAGGTGACACACGGGCACTGTATATAACAGGTGACACATGGGCAATGTATATAACAGGTGACACACGGGCTCTGTATATAACAGGTGACACACGTGCACTGTACATAATATAAGGGTGACACACGGGCACTGTATATAACAGGTGACACACGGGCACTGTATACTGTATATAATATAAAGGTGACACACGGCACTGTATATAACAGGTGACACATGGGAACTGTATATAACAGGTGACACACGGGCACTGTATATAATATAAAGGTGACACACGGCACTGTATATAACAGGTGACACACGGCACTGTATATAACAGGTGACACACGGGCACGGTATATAACAGGTGACACATGGGCCCTGTATATAATATAAAGGTGACACACGGCACTGTATATAACAGGTGACACACGGCACTGGATATAACAGGTGACACAGGGGCACTGTATATAACAGGTGACACACGGGCACTGTATATAACAGGTGACACACGGCCACTGTATATAATATAAAGGTGACACACGGGCACTGTATATAATATAAAGGTGACACACGAGCACTGTATATAATATAAAGGTGACACACGGGAACTGTATGTAATATAAAGGTGACACACGGGAACTGTATATAATATAAAGGCGACAGACGTGCACTGTACATAATATAAAGGTGACATACGGGAAAAGTATATAACAGGTGACACACGGGCACTGTATATAATATAAAGGTGACACACGGGCACTGTATATAACAGGTGACACACGGGCACTGTATATAATATAAAGGTGACACACGGGCACTGTATATAACAGATGACACACGGGCACTGTATATAACAGGTGACACACGGGCACTGTATATAACAGAGGTGACACACGGGCACTGTATATAACAGGTGACACACGGGCACTGTACATAATATAAAGGTGACACACGGGCACTGTATATAATATAAAGGTGACACACGAGCAATGTATATAATATAAAGGTGACACACGTGCACTGTATATAATATAAAGGTGACACACGGGCACTGTATATAACAGGTGACACACGGGCACTGTACATAATATAAAGGTGACACACGGGCACTGTATATAACAGGTGACACACGGGCATTGTATATAACAGGTGACACACGGGCACTGTATATAATATAAAGGTGACACACGGGCACTGTATATAATATAAAGGTGACACACGGGCACTGCATATAACATGTGACACATGGGCACTGTATATAACAGTTGACACATGTGCACTGTACATAATATAAAGGTGACACACGGGCACTGTATATAACAGGTGACACACGGGCACTGTATATAACAGAGGTGACACACGGGCACTGTATATAATATAAAGGTGACACACGGGCACTATATATAACAGGTGACACTCGGGCACTGTATATAATATAAAGGTGACACACGTGCACTGTACATAATATAAAGGTGACACACGTGCACTGTACATAATATAAAGGTGACATACGGGAAATGTATATAACAGGTGACACACAGGCACTGTATATAACAGGTGACACACGGGCACTGTATATAATATTAAGGTGACACACGGGCACTGTATCTAACAGATGACACACGGGCACTGTATATAACAGGTGACACACGGGCACTGTATATAACAGAGGTGACACACGGGCACTGTATATAACAGGTGACACACGGGCACTGTACATAATATAAAGGTGACACACGGGCACTGTATATAATTTAAAGGTGACACACGAGCACTGTGTATAATATAAAGGTGACACACGGGCACTGTATATAACAGGTGACACACGGGCACTGTACATAATATAAAGGTGACACACGGGCACTGTATATAACAGGTGACACACGGGCATTGTATATAACAGGTGACATACGGGCACTGTATATAATATAAAGGTGAAACACGGGCATTGTATATAATATAAAGGTGACACACGGGCACTGTATATAACAGGTGACACATGGGCACTGTATATAACAGGTGACACACGGGCACTGTATATAAAAGGTGACATACGTGCACTGTACATAATATAAAGGTGACACACGGGCACTGTATATAACAGGTGACACACGAGCACTGTATATAATATAAAGGTGACACACGTGAACTGTATATAATATAAAGGTGACACACGGGCACTGTATATAACAGGTGACACACGGGCACTGTACATAATATAAAGGTGACACACGGGCACTGTATATAACAGGTGACACACGAGCACTGTATATAATATAAAGGTGACACACGTGAACTGTATATAATATAAAGGTGACACACGGGCACTGTATATAACAGGTGACACACGGGCACTGTACATAATATAAAGGTGACACACGGGCACTGTATATAACAGGTTACACACGGGCATTGTATATAACAGGTGACACACGGGCAATGTATATAATATAAAGGTGACACACGGGCACTGTATATAACAGGTGACACATGGGCAATGTATATAACAGGTGACACACGGGCTCTGTATATAACAGGTGACACACGTGCACTGTACATAATATAAGGGTGACACACGGGCACTGTATATAACAGGTGACACACGGGCACTGTATACTGTATATAATATAAAGGTGACACACGGCACTGTATATAACAGGTGACACATGGGAACTGTATATAACAGGTGACACACGGGCACTGTATATAATATAAAGGTGACACACGGCACTGTATATAACAGGTGACACACGGCACTGTATATAACAGGTGACACACGGGCACTTTATATAACAGGTGACACATGGGCCCTGTATATAATATAAAGGTGACACACGGCACTATATATAACAGGTGACACACGGCACTGGATATAACAGGTGACACAGGGGCACTGTATATAACAGGTGACACACGGGCACTGTATATAATATAAAGGTGACACACGGGCACTGTATATAATATAAAGGTGACACACGAGCACTGTATATAATATAAAGGTGACACACGGGCACTGTATATAACAGGTGACACACGGGCACTGTACATAATATAAAGGTGACACACGGGCACTGTATATAATAGGTGACACACGGGCATTGTATATAACAGGTGACACACGGGCAATGTATATAATATAAAGGTGACACACGGGCATTGTATATAATATAAAGGTGACACACGGGCACTGTATATAACAGGTGACACATGGGCAATATATATAACAGGTGACACACGGGCACTCTATGTAACAGGTGACACACGTGCACTGTACATAATATAAAGGTGACACACGGGCACTGTATATAACAGGTGACACACGGGCACTGTATATAATATAAAGGTGACACACGCGCATTGTATATAATATAATGGTGACACACGTGCACTGTATATAATATAAAGGTGACACACGGGCACTGTATATAACAGGTGACACACGGGCACTGTATATAATATAAAGGTGACACACGGCACTGTATATAACAGGTGACACATGGGCACTGTATATAACAGGTGACACACGGGCACTGTATATAACAGGTGACACACGGGCACTGTATATAACAGAGGTGACACACGGGCACTGTATATAACAGGTGACACACGGGCACTGTACATAATATAAAGGTGACACACGGGCACTGTATATAATTTAAAGGTGACACACGAGCACTGTGTATAATATAAAGGTGACACACGGGCACTGTATATAACAGGTGACACACGGGCACTGTACATAATATAAAGGTGACACACGGGCACTGTATATAACAGGTGACACACGGGCATTGTATATAACAGGTGACATACGGGCACTGTATATAATATAAAGGTGAAACACGGGCATTGTATATAATATAAAGGTGACACACGGGCACTGTATATAACAGGTGACACATGGGCACTGTATATAACAGGTGACACACGGGCACTGTATATAAAAGGTGACATACGTGCACTGTACATAATATAAAGGTGACACACGGGCACTGTATATAACAGGTGACACACGAGCACTGTATATAATATAAAGGTGACACACGTGAACTGTATATAATATAAAGGTGACACACGGGCACTGTATATAACAGGTGACACACGGGCACTGTACATAATATAAAGGTGACACACGGGCACTGTATATAACAGGTGACACACGAGCACTGTATATAATATAAAGGTGACACACGTGAACTGTATATAATATAAAGGTGACACACGGGCACTGTATATAACAGGTGACACACTGGCACTGTACATAATATAAAGGTGACACACGGGCACTGTATATAACAGGTTACACACGGGCATTGTATATAACAGGTGACACACGGGCAATGTATATAATATAAAGGTGACACACGGGCACGGTATATAACAGGTGACACATGGGCAATGTATATAACAGGTGACACACGGGCTCTGTATATAACAGGTGACACACGTGCACTGTACATAATATAAGGGTGACACACGGGCACTGTATATAACAGGTGACACACGGGCACTGTATACTGTATATAATATAAAGGTGACACACGGCACTGTATATAACAGGTGACACATGGGAACTGTATATAACAGGTGACACACGGGCACTGTATATAATATAAAGGTGACACACGGCACTGTATATAACAGGTGACACACGGCACTGTATATAACAGGTGACACACGGGCACTTTATATAACAGGTGACACATGGGCCCTGTATATAATATAAAGGTGACACACGGCACTATATATAACAGGTGACACACGGCACTGGATATAACAGGTGACACAGGGGCACTGTATATAACAGGTGACACACGGGCACTGTATATAACAGGTGACACACGGCCACTGTATATAATATAAAGGTGACACACGGGCACTGTATATAATATAAAGGTGACACACGAGCACTGTATATAACAGGTGACACATGGGCACTGTATATAACAGGTGACACACGGGCACTGTATATAACAGGTGACACACGGCACTGTATATAACTGGTACACATGGGCACTGTATATAACAGGTGACACACGGGCACTGTATATAACAGGTGACACACGGGCACTGTATATAACAGGTGACACATGGGCACTGTATATAATATAAAGGTGACACACGGCACTGGATATAACAGGTGCCACACGGGCACTGTATATAACAGGTGACACACGGCCACTGTACATAATATAAAGGTGACACACGGGCACTGTATATAACAGGTGACACACGGCACTGTATATAACAGGTGACACACGGGCACTGTATATAACAGGCGACACACGGTCACTGTATATAATATAAAAGTGACACACGGGCACTGTATATAACAGGTGACACACGGGCACTGTACATAATATAAAGGTGACACACGGGCACTGTATATAACAGGTGACACACGGGCACTGTATATAACAGGTGACACAGGGGCACTGTATATAATATAAAAGTGACACACTGGCACTGTATATAATATAAAGGTGACACACGGGCACTGTATATAACAGGTGACACATGGGCAATGTATATAACAGGTGATACACGGGCACTGTATATAACAGAGGTGACACACGGGCAATGTATATCATATAAAGGTGACACACGGGCACTGTATATAACAGGTGACACACGGGCACAGTATATAACAGGTGACACACGGGCACTGCATATAACAGAGGTGGCACACGGGCACTGTATATAACAGGTGACACAAGGGAACTGTATATATTATAAAGGTGACACACGGGCACTGTATATAACATAAAGGTGACACACGGGCTCTGTATATAACAGGTGACACACGGGCACTGTATATAACATAAAGGTGACACACGGGCACTGTATATAGCATAAAGGTGACACACGGGCACTGTATATAATAGGTGACACACGGGCACTGTATATAACAGGTGACACACGGCATTGTATATAACAGAGGTGACACACGGGCACTGTATATAACAGGTGACACACGGGAACTGTATATAATGTAAAGGTGACACACGGGAACTGTATATAACATAAAGGTGACACACGGGCACTGTATATAACAGGTGACACACGGGCACTGTATATAACATAAAGGTGACACACAGGCACTGTATATAATATAAAGGTGACACACGTGGACTGTATATAACAGAGGTGACACATGGGCACTGTATATAACAGGTGACACATGGGCACTATATATAACATAAAGGTGACACACGGGCACTGTATATAATATAAAGGTGACACACGGGCACTGTATATAATATATAGGTAACACACGGGCATTGTATATAACAGGTGACACACGGGCACTGTATATAACAGGTGACACACGGGCACTGTATATAACAGGTGACACAAGGGCACTGTATATAATATAAAGGTGACACACGGGCACTGTATAAAACAGGTGACACACGGGTACTGTACATAATATAAAGGTGACACACGGGCACGGTATGTAACAGTTGACACATGGGCACTGTATATAATATATAGGTGACACACTGGCACTGTACATAATATATAGGTGACACACGGGCACTGTATATAGCAGGTGACACATGGGCACTGTATATAACAGGTGACACATTGGCACTGTATATAACAGAGGTGACACACGGGCACTGTATATAATATAAAGGTGACACACGGGCACTGTATATAACAGATGACACACGGGCACTGTATATAACAGGTGACACACGGGCACTGTATATAACAGAGGTGACACACGGGCACTGTATATAACAGGTGACACACGGGCACTGTACATAATATAAAGGTGACACACGGGCACTCTATATAATATAAATGTGACACACGAGCACTGTATATAATATAAAGGAGACACACGAGCACTGTATACAATATAAAGGTGACACACGTGCACTGTATATAATATAAAGGTGACACACGGGCACTGTACATAATATAAAGGTGACACACGGGCACTGTATATAACAGGTGACACACGGGCACTGTATATAACAGGTGACACATGGGCACTGTATATAATATAAAGGTGACACATGGCACTGTATATAACAGGTGACACATGGGCACTGTATATAACAGGTGACACACGGGCACTGTATATAACAGAGGTGACACACGGGCACTGTATATAATAGGTGACACACGGGCACTGTATATAATATAAAGGTGACACACGGGCACTGTATATAACAGGTGACACATGGGCACTGTATATAATATAAAGGTGACACACGGCACTGTATATAACAGGTGAGACATGGGCACTGTATATAATATAAAGGTGAGACACGGCACTGTACATAACAGGTGACACACGGCACTGGATATATACCAGGTGACACACGGGCACTGTATATAACAGGTGACACACAGGCACTGTATATAACAGGTGACACACGGCCACTGTATATAATGTAAAGCTGACACACGGCACTGTATATAACAGGTGACACACGGGCACTGTATATAACAGGTGACACACGGGCACTGTATATAATATAAAGGTGACACACCGGCACTGTATATAACAGGTGACACACGGGCACTGTACATAATATAAAGGTGACACACGGGCACTGTATATAACAGGTGACACACGGGCACTGTATATAACAGGTGACACACGGGCACTGTATATAATATAAAGGTGACACACGGGCAATGTATATAATATAAAGGTGACACACGGGCACTGTATATAACAGGTGACACACGGGTACTGTATATAATATAAAGGTGACACACGTGCACTGTATATAATATAAAGGTGACACACGGGCACTGTATATAACAGGTGACACACAGGCACTGTACATAATATAAAGGTGACACACTGGCACTGTATATAATATAAAGGTGACACACGTGCTCTGTATATAATATAAAGGTGACACACGTGAACTGTATATAATATAAAGGTGACACACAGAAACTGTATGTAATATAAAGGTGACACACGTGCACTGTATATAATATAAAGGCGACAGACGTGCACTGTACATAATATAAAGGTGACATACGGGAAAAGTATATAACAGGTGACACACGGGCACTGTATATAATATAAAGGTGACACACGGGCACTGTATATAACAGGTGACACACGGGCACTGTATATAATATAAAGGTGACACACGGGCACTGTATATAACAGATGACACACGGGCACTGTATATAACAGGTGACACACGGGCACTGTATATAACAAAGGTGACACACGGGCACTGTATATAACAGGTGACACACGGGCACTGTACATAATATAAAGGTGACACACGGGCACTGTATATAATATAAAGGTGACACACGAGCACTGTATATAATATAAAGGTGACACACGTGCACTGTATATAATATAAAGGTGACACACGGGCACTGTATATAACAGGTGACACACGGGCACTGTACATAATATAAAGGTGACACACGGGCACTGTATATAACAGGTGACACACGGGCATTGTATATAACAGGTGACACACGGGCACTGTATATAATATAAAGGTGACACACGGGCACTGTATATAATATAAAGGTGACACACGGGCACTGCATATAACATGTGACACATGGGCACTGTATATAACAGTTGACACATGTGCACTGTACATAATATAAAGGTGACACACGGGCACTGTATATAACAGGTGACACACGGGCAATGTATATAATATAAAGGTGACACACGGGCACTGTATATAACAGGTGACACATGGGCAATGTATATAACAGGTGACACACGGGCTCTGTATATAACAGGTGACACACGTGCACTGTACATAATATAAGGGTGACACACGTGCACTGTATATAACAGGTGACACACGGGCACTGTATACTGTATATAATATAAAGGTGACACACGGCACTGTATATAACAGGTGACACATGGGAACTGTATATAACAGGTGACACACGGGCACTGTATATAATATAAAGGTGACACACGGCACTGTATATAACAGGTGACACACGGCACTGTATATAACAGGTGACACACGGGCACTGTATATAACAGGTGACACATGGGCCCTGTATATAATATAAAGGTGACACACGGCACTGTATATAACAGGTGACACAGGGGCACTGTATATAACAGGTGACACAGGGGCACTGTATATAACAGGTGACACACGGGCACTGTATATAACAGGTGACACACGGCCACTGTATATAATATAAAGGTGACACACGGGCACTGTATATAATATAAAGGTGACACACGAGCACTGTATATAATATAAAGGTGACACACGGGAACTGTATGTAATATAAAGGTGACACACGTGCACTGTATATAATATAAAGGCGACAGACGTGCACTGTACATAATATAAAGGTGACATACGGGAAAAGTATATAACAGGTGACACACGGGCACTGTATATAATATAAAGGTGACACACGGGTACTGTATATAACAGGTGACACACGGGCACTGTATATAATATAAAGGTGACACACGGGCACTGTATATAACAGATGACACACGGGCACTGTATATAACAGGTGACACACGGGCACTGTATATAACAGAGGTGACACACGGGCACTGTATATAACAGGTGACACACGGGCACTGTACATAATATAAAGGTGACACACGGGCACTGTATATAATATAAAGGTGACACACGAGCAATGTATATAATATAAAGGTGACACACGTGCACTGTATATAATATAAAGGTGACACACGGGCACTGTATATAACAGGTGACACACGGGCACTGTACATAATATAAAGGTGACACACGGGCACTGTATATAACAGGTGACACACGGGCATTGTATATAACAGGTGACACACGGGCACTGTATATAATATAAAGGTGACACACGGGCACTGTATATAATATAAAGGTGACACACGGGCACTGCATATAACATGTGACACATGGGCACTGTATATAACAGTTGACACATGTGCACTGTACATAATATAAAGGTGACACACGGGCACTGTATATAACAGGTGACACACGGGCACTGTATATAACAGAGGTGACACACGGGCACTGTATATAATATAAAGGTGACACACGGGCACTATATATAACAGGTGACACTCAGGCACTGTATATAATATAAAGGTGACACACGTGCACTGTACATAATATAAAGGTGACACACGTGCACTGTACATAATATAAAGGTGACATACGGGAAATGTATATAGCATAAAGGTGACACACAGGCACTGTATATAACAGGTGACACACGGGCACTGTATATAATATTAAGGTGACACACGGGCACTGTATCTAACAGATGACACACGGGCACTGTATATAACAGGTGACACACGGGCACTGTATATAACAGAGGTGACACACGGGCACTGTATATAACAGGTGACACACGGGCACTGTACATAATATAAAGGTGACACACGGGCACTGTATATAATTTAAAGGTGACACACGAGCACTGTGTATAATATAAAGGTGACACACGGGCACTGTATATAACAGGTGACACACGGGCACTGTACATAATATAAAGGTGACACACGGGCACTGTATATAACAGGTGACACACGGGCATTGTATATAACAGGTGACATACGGGCACTGTATATAATATAAAGGTGAAACACGGGCATTGTATATAATATAAAGGTGACACACGGGCACTGTATATAACAGGTGACACATGGGCACTGTATATAACAGGTGACACACGGGCACTGTATATAAAAGGTGACATACGTGCACTGTACATAATATAAAGGTGACACACGGGCACTGTATATAACAGGTGACACACGAGCACTGTATATAATATAAAGGTGACACACGTGAACTGTATATAATATAAAGGTGACACACGGGCACTGTATATAACAGGTGACACACGGGCACTGTACATAATATAAAGGTGACACACGGGCACTGTATATAACAGGTGACACACGAGCACTGTATATAATATAAAGGTGACACACGTGAACTGTATATAATATAAAGGTGACACACGGGCACTGTATATAACAGGTGACACACGGGCACTGTACATAATATAAAGGTGACACACGGGCACTGTATATAACAGGTTACACACGGGCATTGTATATAACAGGTGACACACGGGCAATGTATATAATATAAAGGTGACACACGGGCACTGTATATAACAGGTGACACACGGGCTCTGTATATAACAGGTGACACACGTGCACTGTACATAATATAAGGGTGACACACGGGCACTGTATATAACAGGTGACACACGGGCACTGTATACTGTATATAATATAAAGGTGACACACGGCACTGTATATAACAGGTGACACATGGGAACTGTATATAACAGGTGACACACGGGCACTGTATATAATATAAAGGTGACACACGGCACTGTATATAACAGGTGACACACGGCACTGTATATAACAGGTGACACACGGGCACTTTATATAACAGGTGACACATGGGCCCTGTATATAATATAAAGGTGACACACGGCACTATATATAACAGGTGACACACGGCACTGGATATAACAGGTGACACAGGGGCACTGTATATAACAGGTGACACACGGGCACTGTATATAACAGGTGACACACGGCCACTGTATATAATATAAAGGTGACACACGGGCACTGTATATAATATAAAGGTGACACACGAGCACTGTATATAATATAAAGGTGACACACGGGCACTGTATATAACAGGTGACACACGGGCACTGTACATAATATAAAGGTGACACACGGGCACTGTATATAATAGGTGACACACGGGCATTGTATATAACAGGTGACACACGGGCAATGTATATAATATAAAGGTGACACACGAGCATTGTATATAATATAAAGGTGACACACGGGCACTGTATATAACAGGTGACACATGGGCAATATATATAACAGGTGACACACGGGCACTCTATGTAACAGGTGACACACGTGCACTGTACATAATATAAAGGTGACACACGGGCACTGTATATAACAGGTGACACACGGGCACTGTATATAATATAAAGGTGACACACGCGCATTGTATATAATATAATGGTGACACACGTGCACTGTATATAATATAAAGGTGACACACGGGCACTGTATATAACAGGTGACACACGGGCACTGTATATAATATAAAGGTGACACACGGCACTGTATATAACAGGTGACACATGGGCATTGTATATAACAGGTGACACACGGGCACTGTATATAACAGGTGACACACGGCACTGTATATAACAGGTACACACGGGCACTGTATATAACAGGTGACACACGGGCACTGTATATAACAGGTGACACACGGGCACTGTATATAACAGGTGACACATGGGCACTGTATATAATATAAAGGTGACACACGGCACTGGATATAACAGGTGCCACACGGGCACTGTATATAACAGGTGACACACGGCCACTGTACATAATATAAAGGTGACACACGGCACTGTATATAATAGGTGACACATGGGCACTGTATATAACATAAAGGTGACACACGGGCACTGTATATAACAGGTGACACACGGCACTGTATATAACAGGTGACACACGGGCACTGTATATAACAGGCGACACACGGTCACTGTATATAATATAAAAGTGACACACGGGCACTGTATATAACAGGTGACACACGGGCACTGTACATAATATAAAGGTGACACACGGGCACTGTATATAACAGGTGACACACGAGCACTGTATATAACAGGTGACACAGGGGCACTGTATATAATATAAAAGTGACACACTGGCACTGTATGTAATATAAAGGTGACACACGGGCACTGTATATAACAGGTGACACATGGGCAATGTATATAACAGGTGATACACGGGCACTGTATATAACAGAGGTGACACACGGGCAATGTATATCATATAAAGGTGACACACGGGCACTGTATATAACAGGTGACACACGGGCACAGTATATAACAGGTGACACACGGGCACTGCATATAACAGAGGTGGCACACGGGCACTGTATATAACAGGTGACACAAGGGAACTGTATATATTATAAAGGTGACACACGGGCACTGTATATAACATAAAGGTGACACACGGGCTCTGTATATAACAGGTGACACACGGGCACTGTATATAACATAAAGGTGACACACGGGCACTGTATATAGCATAAAGGTGACACACGGGCACTGTATATAATAGGTGACACACGGGCACTGTATATAACAGGTGACACACGGCACTGTATATAACAGAGGTGACACACGGGCACTGTATATAACAGGTGACACACGGGAACTGTATATAATGTAAAGGTGACACACGGGAACTGTATATAACATAAAGGTGACACACGGGCACTGTATATAACAGGTGACACACGGGCACTGTATATAACATAAAGGTGACACACAGGCACTGTATATAATATAAAGGTGACACACGTGGACTGTATATAACAGAGGTGACACATGGGCACTGTATATAACAGGTGACACATGGGCACTATATATAACATAAAGGTGACACACGGGCACTGTATATAATATAAAGGTGACACACGGGCACTGTATATAATATATAGGTAACACACGGGCATTGTATATAACAGGTGACACACGGGCACTGTATATAACAGGTGACACACGGGCACTGTATATAACAGGTGACACAAGGGCACTGTATATAATATAAAGGTGACACACGGGCACTGTATAAAACAGGTGACACACGGGCACTGTACATAATATAAAGGTGACACACGGGCACGGTATGTAACAGTTGACACATGGGCACTGTATATAATATATAGGTGACACACTGGCACTGTACATAATATATAGGTGACACACGGGCACTGTATATAGCAGGTGACACATGGGCACTGTATATAACAGGTGACACATTGGCACTGTATATAACAGAGGTGACACACGGGCACTGTATATAATATAAAGGTGACACACGGGCACTGTATATAACAGATGACACACGGGCACTGTATATAATAGGTGACACACGGGCACTGTATATAATATAAAGGTGACACACGGGCACTGTACATAATATAAATGTGACACACGGGCACTGTATATAATATAAAGGTGACACACGGGCACTGTATATAATATAAAGGTGACACACGGGCACTGTATGTAACAGGTGACACATGGGCACTGTATATAACAGGTGACATACGGGCACTGTACATAATATAAAGGTGATACACGGGCACTGTATATAACAGGTGATACACGGGCACTGTACATAATATAAAGGTGACACACGGGCACTGTACATAATATAAAGGTGACACACGGGCACTGTATATAATATAAAGGTGACACACGGGCACTGTATATAACAGGTGACACACGGGCACTGTATATAACAGGTGACACACGGGCACTGTATATAACAGGTGACACATGGGAACTGTACATAATATAAAGGTGACACACGGGCACTGTATATAATAGGTGACACACGGGCACTGTATATAACAGGTGACACATGGGATCTGTATATAATATAAAGGTGACACACGGGCACTGTATATAACAGGTGACACACGGGCACTGTACATAATATAAAGGTGATACACGGGCACTGTATATAACAGGTGACACACGGGCACTGTGCATAATATAAAGGTGACACACGGGCACTGTATATAACAGGTGACACACGGGCACTGTACATAATATAAAGGTGACACACGGGCACTGTACATAATATAAAGGTGACACACGGGCATTGTATATAACAGGTGACACACGTGCACTGTATATAATATAAAGGTGACACACGGCACTGTATATAACAGGTGACACACGGGCACTGTACATAATATAAAGGTGACACACGGGCACTGTATATAACAGGTGACACACGTGCACTGTATATAATATAAAGGTGACACACGGCACTGTACATAGCAGGTGACACACGGGCACTGTGCATAATATAAAGGTGACACACGGGCACTGTATATAACAGGTGACACACGGGCACTGTATATAACAGGTGACATACGTGCACTGTATATAACAGGTGACACACGTGCACTGTATATAATATAAAGGTGACACACGGGCACTGTATATAACAGGTGACACGGGCACTGTATATAATATAAAGGTGACACACGGGCACTGTATATAACAGGTGACACACGGGCACTGTATATAATAGGTGACACACGGGCACTGTATATAATATAAAGGTGACACACGAGCACTGTATATAACAGGTGACACATGGGCACTGTATATAATATAAAGGTGACACACGGCACTGTATATAACAGGTGAGACATGGGCACTGTATATAATATAAAGGTGAGACACGGCACTGTACATAACAGGTGACACACGGCACTGGATATATACCAGGTGACACACGGGCACTGTATATAACAGGTGACACACAGGCACTGTATATAACAGGTGACACACGGCCACTGTATATAATGTAAAGCTGACACACGGCACTGTATATAACAGGTGACACACGGGCACTGTATATAACAGGTGACACACGGGCACTGTATATAATATAAAGGTGACACACCGGCACTGTATATAACACGTGACACACGGGCACTGTACATAATATAAAGGTGACACACGGGCACTGTATATAACAGGTGACACACGGGCACTGTATATAACAGGTGACACACGGGCACTGTATATAATATAAAGGTGACACACGGGCACTGTATATAATATAAAGGTGACACACGGGCACTGTATATAACAGGTGATACACGGGCACTGTATATAACAGAGGTGACACACGGGCACTGTATATAACAGGTGACACACGGGTACTGTATATAATATAAAGGTGACACACGTGCACTGTATATAATATAAAGGTGACACACGGGCACTGTATATAACAGGTGACACACAGGCACTGTACATAATATAAAGGTGACACACTGGCACTGTATATAATATAAAGGTGACACACGTGCTCTGTATATAATATAAAGGTGACACACGTGAACTGTATATAATATAAAGGTGACACACGGGAACTATATGTAATATAAAGGTGACACACGTGCACTGTATATAATATAAAGGCGACAGACGTGCACTGTACATAATATAAAGGTGACATACGGGAAAAGTATATAACAGGTGACACACGGGCACTGTATATAATATAAAGGTGACACACGGGCACTGTATATAACAGGTGACACACGGGCACTGTATATAATATAAAGGTGACACACGGGCACTGTATATAACAGATGACACACGGGCACTGTATATAACAGGTGACACACGGGCACTGTATATAACAGAGGTGACACACGGGCACTGTATATAACAGGTGACACACGGGCACTGTACATAATATAAAGGTGACACACGGGCACTGTATATAATATAAAGGTGACACACGAGCACTGTATATAATATAAAGGTGACACACGTGCACTGTATATAATATAAAGGTGACACACGGGCACTGTATATAACAGGTGACACACGGGCACTGTACATAATATAAAGGTGACACACGGGCACTGTATATAACAGGTGACACACGGGCATTGTATATAACAGGTGACACACGGGCACTGTATATAATATAAAGGTGACAAACGGGCACTGTATATAATATAAAGGTGACACACGGGCACTGCATATAACATGTGACACATGGGCACTGTATATAACAGTTGACACATGTGCACTGTACATAATATAAAGGTGACACACGGGCACTGTATATAACAGGTGACACACGGGCACTGTATATAACAGAGGTGACACACGGGCACTGTATATAATATAAAGGTGACACACGGGCACTATATATAACAGGTGACACACGGGCACTGTATATAATATAAAGGTGACACACGTGCACTGTATATAATATAAAGGTGACACACGTGCACTGTACATAATATAAAGGTGACATACGGGAAATGTATATAACAGGTGACACACAGGCACTGTATATAACAGGTGACACACGGGCACTGTATATAATAAGGTGACACACGGTCACTGTATCTAACAGATGACACACGGGCACTGTATATAACAGGTGACACACGGGCACTGTATATAACAGAGGTGACACACGGGCACTGTATATAACAGGTGACACACGGGCACTGTACATAATATAAAGGTGACACACGGGCACTGTATATAATTTAAAGGTGACACACGAGCACTGTGTATAATATAAAGGTGACACACGGGCACTGTATATAACAGGTGACACACGGGCACTGTACATAATATAAAGGTGACACACGGGCACTGTATATAACAGGTGACACACGGGCATTGTATATAACAGGTGACACACGGGCACTGTATATAATATAAAGGTGACACACGGGCATTGTATATAATATAAAGGTGACACACGGGCACTGTATATAACAGGTGACACACGGGCACTGTATATAACAGGTGACACACGGACACTGTACATAATATAAAGGTGACACACGGGCACTGTACATAATATAAAGGTGACACACGTGCACTGTATATAATATAAAGGTGACACACGGCACTGTATATAACAGGTGACACACGGGCACTGTACATAATATAAAGGTGACACACGGGCACTGTATATAACAGGTGACACACGTGCACTGTATATAATATAAAGGTGACACACGGCACTGTACATAGCAGGTGACACACGGGCACTGTGCATAATATAAAGGTGACACACGGGCACTGTATATAACAGGTGACACACGGGCACTGTATATAACAGGTGACATACGTGCACTGTATATAACAGGTGACACACGTGCACTGTATATAATATAAAGGTGACACACGGGCACTGTATATAACAGGTGACACGGGCACTGTATATAATATAAAGGTGACACACGGGCACTGTATATAACAGGTGACACACGGGCACTGTATATAATAGGTGACACACGGGCACTGTATATAATATAAAGGTGACACACGAGCACTGTATATAACAGGTGACACATGGGCACTGTATATAATATAAAGGTGACACACGGCACTGTATATAACAGGTGAGACATGGGCACTGTATATAATATAAAGGTGAGACACGGCACTGTACATAACAGGTGACACACGGGCACTGTATATAACAGGTGACACACAGGCACTGTATATAACAGGTGACACACGGCCACTGTATATAATGTAAAGCTGACACACGGCACTGTATATAACAGGTGACACACGGGCACTGTATATAACAGGTGACACACGGGCACTGTATATAATATAAAGGTGACACACCGGCACTGTATATAACAGGTGACACACGGGCACTGTACATAATATAAAGGTGACACACGGGCACTGTATATAACAGGTGACACAAGGGCACTGTATATAACAGGTGACACACGGGCACTGTATATAATATAAAGGTGACACACGGGCACTGTATATAATATAAAGGTGACACACGGGCACTGTATATAACAGGTGATACACGGGCACTGTATATAACAGAGGTGACACACGGGCAATGTATATAATATAAAGGTAACACACGGGCACTGTATATAATAGGTGACACACGGGTACTGTATATAATATAAAGGTGACACACGTGCACTGTATATAATATAAAGGTGACACACGGGCACTGTATATAACAGGTGACACACAGGCACTGTACATAATATAAAGGTGACACACTGGCACTGTATATAATATAAAGGTGACACACGTGCTGTGTATATAATATAAAGGTGACACACGTGAACTGTATATAATATAAAGGTGACACACGGGAACTGTATGTAATATAAAGGTGACACACGTGCACTGTATATAATATAAAGGCGACAGACGTGCACTGTACATAATATAAAGGTGACATACGGGAAAAGTATATAACAGGTGACACACGGGCACTGTATATAATATAAAGGTGACACACGGGCACTGTATATAACAGGTGACACACGGGCACTGTATATAATATAAAGGTGACACACGGGCACTGTATATAACAGATGACACACGGGCACTGTATATAACAGGTGACACACGGGCACTGTATATAACAGAGGTGACACACGGGCACTGTATATAACAGGTGACACACGGGCACTGTACATAATATAAAGGTGACACACGGGCACTGTATATAATATAAAGGTGACACACGAGCACTGTATATAATATAAAGGTGACACACGTGCACTGTATATAATATAAAGGTGACACACGGGCACTGTATATAACAGGTGACACACGGGCACTGTACATAATATAAAGGTGACACACGGGCACTGTATATAACAGGTGACACACGGGCATTGTATATAACAGGTGACACACGGGCACTGTATATAATATAAAGGTGACAAACGGGCACTGTATATAATATAAAGGTGACACACGGGCACTGCATATAACATGTGACACATGGGCACTGTATATAACAGTTGACACATGTGCACTGTACATAATATAAAGGTGACACACGGGCACTGTATATAACAGGTGACACACGGGCACTGTATATAACAGAGGTGACACACGGGCACTGTATATAATATAAAGGTGACACACGGGCACTATATATAACAGGTGACACACGGGCACTGTATATAATATAAAGGTGACACACGTGCACTGTATATAATATAAAGGTGACACACGTGCACTGTACATAATATAAAGGTGACATACGGGAAATGTATATAACAGGTGACACACAGGCACTGTATATAACAGGTGACACACGGGCACTGTATATAATATTAAGGTGACACACGGTCACTGTATCTAACAGATGACACACGGGCACTGTATATAACAGGTGACACACGGGCACTGTATATAACAGAGGTGACACACGGGCACTGTATATAACAGGTGACACACGGGCACTGTACATAATATAAAGGTGACACACGGGCACTGTATATAATTTAAAGGTGACACACGAGCACTGTGTATAATATAAAGGTGACACACGGGCACTGTATATAACAGGTGACACACGGGCACTGTACATAATATAAAGGTGACACACGGGCACTGTATATAACAGGTGACACACGGGCATTGTATATAACAGGTGACACACGGGCACTGTATATAATATAAAGGTGACACACGGGCATTGTATATAATATAAAGGTGACACACGGGCACTGTATATAACAGGTGACACACGGGCACTGTATATAACAGGTGACACACGGACACTGTACATAATATAAAGGTGACACACGGGCACTGTACATAATATAAAGGTGACACACGTGCACTGTATATAATATAAAGGTGACACACGGCACTGTATATAACAGGTGACACACGGGCACTGTACATAATATAAAGGTGACACACGGGCACTGTATATAACAGGTGACACACGTGCACTGTATATAATATAAAGGTGACACACGGCACTGTACATAGCAGGTGACACACGGGCACTGTGCATAATATAAAGGTGACACACGGGCACTGTATATAACAGGTGACACACGGGCACTGTATATAACAGGTGACATACGTGCACTGTATATAACAGGTGACACACGTGCACTGTATATAATATAAAGGTGACACACGGGCACTGTATATAACAGGTGACACGGGCACTGTATATAATATAAAGGTGACACACGGGCACTGTATATAACAGGTGACACACGGGCACTGTATATAATAGGTGACACACGGGCACTGTATATAATATAAAGGTGACACACGAGCACTGTATATAACAGGTGACACATGGGCACTGTATATAATATAAAGGTGACACACGGCACTGTATATAACAGGTGAGACATGGGCACTGTATATAATATAAAGGTGAGACACGGCACTGTACATAACAGGTGACACACGGGCACTGTATATAACAGGTGACACACAGGCACTGTATATAACAGGTGACACACGGCCACTGTATATAATGTAAAGCTGACACACGGCACTGTATATAACAGGTGACACACGGGCACTGTATATAACAGATGACACACGGGCACTGTATATAATATAAAGGTGACACACCGGCACTGTATATAACAGGTGACACACGGGCACTGTACATAATATAAAGGTGACACACGGGCACTGTATATAACAGGTGACACAAGGGCACTGTATATAACAGGTGACACACGGGCACTGTATATAATATAAAGGTGACACACGGGCACTGTATATAATATAAAGGTGACACACGGGCACTGTATATAACAGGTGATACACGGGCACTGTATATAACAGAGGTGACACACGGGCAATGTATATAATATAAAGGTGACACACGGGCACTGTATATAATAGGTGACACACGGGTACTGTATATAATATAAAGGTGACACACGTGCACTGTATATAATATAAAGGTGACACACGGGCACTGTATATAACAGGTGACACACAGGCACTGTACATAATATAAAGGTGACACACTGGCACTGTATATAATATAAAGGTGACACACGTGCTGTGTATATAATATAAAGGTGACACACGTGAACTGTATATAATATAAAGGTGACACACGGGAACTGTATGTAATATAAAGGTGACACACGTGCACTGTATATAATATAAAGGCGACAGACGTGCACTGTACATAATATAAAGGTGACATACGGGAAAAGTATATAACAGGTGACACACGGGCACTGTATATAATATAAAGGTGACACACGGGCACTGTATATAACAGGTGACACACGGGCACTGTATATAATATAAAGGTGACACACGGGCACTGTATATAACAGATGACACACGGGCACTGTATATAACAGGTGACACACGGGCACTGTATATAACAGAGGTGACACACGGGCACTGTATATAACAGGTGACACACGGGCACTGTACATAATATAAAGGTGACACACGGGCACTGTATATAATATAAAGGTGACACACGAGCACTGTATATAATATAAAGGTGACACACGTGCACTGTATATAATATAAAGGTGACACACGGGCACTGTATATAACAGGTGACACACGGGCACTGTACATAATATAAAGGTGACACACGGGCACTGTATATAACAGGTGACACACGGGCATTGTATATAACAGGTGACACACGGGCACTGTATATAATATAAAGGTGACAAACGGGCACTGTATATAATATAAAGGTGACACACGGGCACTGCATATAACATGTGACACATGGGCACTGTATATAACAGTTGACACATGTGCACTGTACATAATATAAAGGTGACACACGGGCACTGTATATAACAGGTGACACACGGGCACTGTATATAACAGAGGTGACACACGGGCACTGTATATAATATAAAGGTGACACACGGGCACTATATATAACAGGTGACACACGGGCACTGTATATAATATAAAGGTGACACACGTGCACTGTATATAATATAAAGGTGACACACGTGCACTGTACATAATATAAAGGTGACATACGGGAAATGTATATAACAGGTGACACACAGGCACTGTATATAACAGGTGACACACGGGCACTGTATATAATATTAAGGTGACACACGGTCACTGTATCTAACAGATGACACACGGGCACTGTATATAACAGGTGACACACGGGCACTGTATATAACAGAGGTGACACACGGGCACTGTATATAACAGGTGACACACGGGCACTGTACATAATATAAAGGTGACACACGGGCACTGTATATAATTTAAAGGTGACACACGAGCACTGTGTATAATATAAAGGTGACACACGGGCACTGTATATAACAGGTGACACACGGGCACTGTACATAATATAAAGGTGACACACGGGCACTGTATATAACAGGTGACACACGGGCATTGTATATAACAGGTGACACACGGGCACTGTATATAATATAAAGGTGACACACGGGCATTGTATATAATATAAAGGTGACACACGGGCACTGTATATAACAGGTGACACACGGGCACTGTATATAACAGGTGACACACGGACACTGTACATAATATAAAGGTGACACACGGGCACTGTACATAATATAAAGGTGACACACGTGCACTGTATATAATATAAAGGTGACACACGGCACTGTATATAACAGGTGACACACGGGCACTGTACATAATATAAAGGTGACACACGGGCACTGTATATAACAGGTGACACACGTGCACTGTATATAATATAAAGGTGACACACGGCACTGTACATAGCAGGTGACACACGGGCACTGTGCATAATATAAAGGTGACACACGGGCACTGTATATAACAGGTGACACACGGGCACTGTATATAACAGGTGACATACGTGCACTGTATATAACAGGTGACACACGTGCACTGTATATAATATAAAGGTGACACACGGGCACTGTATATAACAGGTGACACGGGCACTGTATATAATATAAAGGTGACACACGGGCACTGTATATAACAGGTGACACACGGGCACTGTATATAATAGGTGACACACGGGCACTGTATATAATATAAAGGTGACACACGAGCACTGTATATAACAGGTGACACATGGGCACTGTATATAATATAAAGGTGACACACGGCACTGTATATAACAGGTGAGACATGGGCACTGTATATAATATAAAGGTGAGACACGGCACTGTACATAACAGGTGACACACGGGCACTGTATATAACAGGTGACACACAGGCACTGTATATAACAGGTGACACACGGCCACTGTATATAATGTAAAGCTGACACACGGCACTGTATATAACAGGTGACACACGGGCACTGTATATAACAGATGACACACGGGCACTGTATATAATATAAAGGTGACACACCGGCACTGTATATAACAGGTGACACACGGGCACTGTACATAATATAAAGGTGACACACGGGCACTGTATATAACAGGTGACACAAGGGCACTGTATATAACAGGTGACACACGGGCACTGTATATAATATAAAGGTGACACACGGGCACTGTATATAATATAAAGGTGACACACGGGCACTGTATATAACAGGTGATACACGGGCACTGTATATAACAGAGGTGACACACGGGCAATGTATATAATATAAAGGTGACACACGGGCACTGTATATAATAGGTGACACACGGGTACTGTATATAATATAAAGGTGACACACGTGCACTGTATATAATATAAAGGTGACACACGGGCACTGTATATAACAGGTGACACACAGGCACTGTACATAATATAAAGGTGACACACTGGCACTGTATATAATATAAAGGTGACACACGTGCTGTGTATATAATATAAAGGTGACACACGTGAACTGTATATAATATAAAGGTGACACACGGGAACTGTATGTAATATAAAGGTGACACACGTGCACTGTATATAATATAAAGGCGACAGACGTGCACTGTACATAATATAAAGGTGACATACGGGAAAAGTATATAACAGGTGACACACGGGCACTGTATATAATATAAAGGTGACACACGGGCACTGTATATAACAGGTGACACACGGGCACTGTATATAATATAAAGGTGACACACGGGCACTGTATATAACAGATGACACACGGGCACTGTATATAACAGGTGACACACGGGCACTGTATATAACAGAGGTGACACACGGGCACTGTATATAACAGGTGACACACGGGCACTGTACATAATATAAAGGTGACACACGGGCACTGTATATAATATAAAGGTGACACACGAGCACTGTATATAATATAAAGGTGACACACGTGCACTGTATATAATATAAAGGTGACACACGGGCACTGTATATAACAGGTGACACACGGGCACTGTACATAATATAAAGGTGACACACGGGCACTGTATATAACAGGTGACACACGGGCATTGTATATAACAGGTGACACACGGGCACTGTATATAATATAAAGGTGACACACGGGCACTGTATATAATATAAAGGTGACACACGGGCACTGCATATAACAGTTGACACATGGGCACTGTATATAACAGTTGACACATGTGCACTGTACATAATATAAAGGTGACACACGGGCACTGTATATAACAGGTGACACACGGGCACTGTATATAACAGAGGTGACACACGGGCACTGTATATAATATAAAGGTGACACACGGGCACTATATATAACAGGTGACACACGGGCACTGTATATAATATAAAGGTGACACACGTGCACTGTATATAATATAAAGGTGACACACGTGCACTGTACATAATATAAAGGTGACATACGGGAAATGTATATAACAGGTGACACACAGGCACTGTATATAACAGGTGACACACGGGCACTGTATATAATATTAAGGTGACACACGGGCACTGTATCTAACAGATGACACACGGGCACTGTATATAACAGGTGACACACGGGCACTGTATATAACAGAGGTGACACACGGGCACTGTATATAACAGGTGACACACGGGCACTGTACATAATATAAAGGTGACACACGGGCACTGTAAATAATTTAAAGGTGACACACGAGCACTGTGTATAATATAAAGGTGACACACGGGCACTGTATATAACAGGTGACACACGGGCACTGTACATAATATAAAGGTGACACACGGGCACTGTATATAACAGGTGACACACGGGCATTGTATATAACAGGTGACACACGGGCACTGTATATAATATAAAGGTGACACACGGGCATTGTATATAATATAAAGGTGACACACGGGCACTGTATATAACAGGTGACACATGGGCACTGTATATAACAGGTGACACACGGGCACTGTATATAAAAGGTGACATACGTGCACTGTACATAATATAAAGGTGACACACGGGCACTGTATATAACAGGTGACACACGAGCACTGTATATAATATAAAGGTGACACACGTGAACTGTATATAATATAAAGGTGACACACGGGCACTGTATATAACAGGTGACACACGGGCACTGTACATAATATAAAGGTGACACACGGGCACTGTATATAAAAGGTTACACACGGGCATTGTATATAACAGGTGACACACGGGCAATGTATATAATATAAAGGTGACACACGGGCACTGTATATAACAGGTGACACATGGGCAATGTATATAACAGGTGACACACGGGCACTGTATATAACAGGTGACACACGGGCACTGTACATAATATAAAGGTGACACACGGGCACTGTATATAACAGGTGACACACGGGCATTGTATATAACAGGTGACACACGGGCACTGTATATAATATAAAGGTGACACACGGGCATTGTATATAATATAAAGGTGACACACGGGCACTGTATATAACAGGTGACACATGGGCACTGTATATAACAGGTGACACACGGGCACTGTATATAAAAGGTGACATACGTGCACTGTACATAATATAAAGGTGACACACGGGCACTGTATATAACAGGTGACACACGAGCACTGTATATAATATAAAGGTGACACACGTGAACTGTATATAATATAAAGGTGACACACGGGCACTGTATATAACAGGTGACACACGGGCACTGTACATAATATAAAGGTGACACACGGGCACTGTATATAACAGGTTACACACGGGCATTGTATATAACAGGTGACACACGGGCAATGTATATAATATAAAGGTGACACACGGGCACTGTATATAACAGGTGACACATGGGCAATGTATATAACAGGTGACACACGGGCTCTGTATATAACAGGTGACACACGTGCACTGTACATAATATAAGGGTGACACACGGGCACTGTATATAACAGGTGACACACGGGCACTGTACATAATATAAAGGTGACACACGGGCACTGTATATAACAGGTTACACACGGGCATTGTATATAACAGGTGACACACGGGCAATGTATATAATATAAAGGTGACACACGGGCACTGTATATAACAGGTGACACATGGGCAATGTATATAACAGGTGACACACGGGCTCTGTATATAACAGGTGACACACGTGCACTGTACATAATATAAGGGTGACACACGGGCACTGTATATAACAGGTGACACACGGGCACTGTATACTGTATATAATATAAAGGTGACACACGGCACTGTATATAACAGGTGACACATGGGAACTGTATATAACAGGTGACACACGGGCACTGTATATAACAGGTGACACACGGGCACTGTATATAATATAAAGGTGACACACGGCACTGTATATAACAGGTGACAAACGGCACTGTATATAACAGGTGACACACGGGCACTGTATATAACAGGTGACACATGGGCCCTGTATATAATATAAAGGTGACACACGGCACTATATATAACAGGTGACACACGGCACTGGATATAACAGGTGACACAGGGGCACTGTATATAACAGGTGACACACGGGCACTGTATATAACAGGTGACACACGGACACTGTATATAATATGAAGGTGACACACGGGCACTGTATATAATATAAAGGTGACACACGAGCACTGTATATAATATAAAGGTGACACACGGGCACTGTATATAACAGGTGACACACGGGCACTGTACATAATATAAAGGTGACACACGGGCACTGTATATAACAGGTGACACACGGGCATTGTATATAACAGGTGACACACGGGCAATGTATATAATATAAAGGTGACACACGGGCATTGTATATAATATAAAGGTGACACACGGGCACTGTATATAACAGGTGACACATGGGCAATATATATAACAGGTGACACACGGGCACTCTATGTAACAGGTGACACACGTGCACTGTACATAATATAAAGGTGACACACGGGCACTGTATATAACAGGTGACACACGGGCACTGTATATAATATAAAGGTGACACACGCGCATTGTATATAATATAATGGTGACACACGTGCACTGTATATAATATAAAGGTGACACACGGGCACTGTATATAACAGGTGACACACGGGCACTGTATATAATATAAAGGTGACACACGGCACTGTATATAACAGGTGACACATGGGCACTGTATATAACAGGTGACACACGGGCAATGTATATAATATAAAGGTGACACACGGCACTGTATATAACAGGTGACACACGGCACTGTATATAACAGGTACACACGGGCACTGTATATAACAGGTGACACACGGGCACTGTATATAACAGGTGATACACGGGCACTGTATATAACAGGTGACACATGGGCACTGTATATAATATAAAGGTGACACACGGCACTGGATATAACAGGTGCCACACGGGCACTGTATATAACAGGTGACACACGGCCACTGTACATAATATAAAGGTGACACACGGCACTGTATATAACAGGTGACACATGGGCACTGTATATAACATAAAGGTGACACACGGGCACTGTATATAACAGGTGACACACGGGCACTGTATATAACAGGTGACACACGGGCACTGTATATAAAAGGCGACACACGGGCACTGTATATAATATAAAAGTGACACACGGGCACTGTATATAACAGGTGACACACGGGCACTGTACATAATATAAAGGTGACACACGGGCACTGTATATAACAGGTGACACACGGGCACTGTATATAACAGGTGACACAGGGGCACTGTATATAATATAAAAGTGACACACTGGCACTGTATATAATATAAAGGTGACACACGGGCACTGTATATAACAGGTGACACATGGGCAATGTATATAACAGGTGATACACGGGCACTGTATATAACAGAGGTGACACACGGGCAATGTATATCATATAAAGGTGACACACGGGCACTGTATATAACAGGTGACACACGGGCACAGTATATAACAGGTGACACACGGGCACTGCATATAACAGAGGTGGCACACGGGCACTGTATATAACAGGTGACACAAGGGAAATGTATATATTATAAAGGTGACACACGGGCACTGTATATAACATAAAGGTGACACACGGGCTCTGTATGTAACAGGTGACACACGGGCACTGTATATAACATAAAGGTGACACACGGGCACTGTATATAGCATAAAGGTGACACACGGGCACTGTATATAATAGGTGACACACGGGCACTGTATATAACAGGTGACACACGGCACTGTATATAACAGAGGTGACACACGGGCACTGTATATAACAGGTGACACACGGGAACTGTATATAATGTAAAGGTGACACACGGGAACTGTATATAACATAAAGGTGACACACGGGCACTGTATATAACAGGTGACACACGGGCACTGTATATAACATAAAGGTGACACACAGGCACTGTATATAATATAAAGGTGACACACGTGGACTGTATATAACAGAGGTGACACATGGGCACTTTATATAACAGGTGACACATGGGCACTATATATAACATAAAGGTGACACACGGGCACTGCATATAATATAAAGGTGACACACGGGCACTGTATATAATATATAGGTAACACACGGGCACTGTATATAACAGGTGACACACGGGCACTGTATATAACAGGTGACACACGGGCACTGTATATAACAGGTGACACAAGGGCACTGTATATAATATAAAGGTGACACACGGGCACTGTATAAAACAGGTGACACACGGGCACTGTACATAATATAAAGGTGACACACGGGCACGGTATGTAACAGTTGACACATGGGCACTGTATATAATATATAGGTGACACACTGGCACTGTACATAATATATAGGTGACACGCGGGCACTGTATATAGCAGGTGACACATGGGCACTGTATATAACAGGTGACACATTGGCACTGTATATAACAGAGGTGACACACGGGCACTGTATATAATATAAAGGTGACACACGGGCACTGTATATAACAGATGACACACGGGCACTGTATATAATAGGTGACACACGGGCACTGTATATAATATAAAGGTGACACACGGCCACTGTACATAATATAAATGTGACACACGGGCACTGTATATAATATAAAGGTGACACACGGGCACTGTATATAATATAAAGGTGACACACGGGCACTGTATGTAACAGGTGACACATGGGCACTGTATATAACAGGTGACATACGGGCACTGTACATAATATAAAGGTGATACACGGGCACTGTATATAACAGGTGATACACGGGCACTGTACATAATATAAAGGTGACACACGGGCACTGTACATAATATAAAGGTGACACACGGGCACTGTATATAATAGGTGACACACGGCACTGTATATAACAGGAGACACACAGGCACTGTATATAACAGGTGACACACGGCACTGTATATAACAGGTGACACACCGCACTGTACATAATATAAAGGAGACACATGGGCACTGTATATAACAGGTGACACACGGGCACTTTATATAATATAAAGGTGATACACGGGCAATGTATATAACAGGTGACACACGGGCACTGCATATAACAGAGGTGACACACGGGCACTGTATATAACAGGTGACACACGGGAACTTTATATAATATAAAGGTGACACACGGGCACTGTATATAATATAAAGGTGACACACGGGCACTGTATATAACATAAAGGTGACACACGGGCACTGTATATAACAGGTGACACACGGACACTGTATATAACAGAGTTGACACACAGGCACTGTATATAACAGGTGACACACGGCACTGTATATAACAGGTGACACACCGCACTGTACATAATATAAAGGAGACACATGGGCACTGTATATAACAGGTTACACACGGGCACTGTATATAACAGAGTTGACACACAGGCACTGTATATAACAGGTGACACACGGCACTGTATATAACAGGTGACACACCGCACTGTACATAATATAAAGGAGACACATGGGCACTGTATATAACAGGTGACACACGGGCACTGTATATAACAGGTGACACACGGGCACTGCATATAACAGAGGTGACACACGGGCACTGTATATAACAGGTGACACACGGGAACTGTATATAATATAAAGGTGACACACGGGCACTCTATATAATATAAAGGTGACACACGGGCACTGTATATAACATAAAGGTGACACACGGGCACTGTATATAACAGGTGACACACGGACACTGTATATAACAGAGTTGACATACAGGCACTGTATATAACAGGTGCCACACGGGAACTGTATATAATATAAAGGTGACACACGGGCACTGTATATAACATAAAGGTGACACACGGGCACTGTATATAACAGGTGACACACGGGCACTGTATATAATATAAAGGTGACACACGGGCACTGTATATAACATAAAGGTGACACACGGGCACTGTATATAATATAAAGGTGACACACGGGCACTGTATATAACAGGTGACACACGGGCACTGTATAAAACAGGTGACACACGGCATTGTACATAATATAAAGGTGACACAAGGGCACTGTATATAACAGGTGACACACGGGTACTGTACATAGTATAAAGGTGACACACGGCACTGTATATAATATAAAGGTGACACACAGGCACTGTATATAATATAAAGGTGACACAAGGGCACTGTATATAACAGGTGACACACGGGTACTCTACATAGTATAAAGGTGACACACGGCACTGTATATAATATAAAGGTGACACACAGGCACTGTATATAATATAAAGGTGACACACAGGCACTGTATATAACAGGTGACACACGGGCACTGTATATAATGTAAAGGTGACACACGGGCACTGTATATAACATAAAGGTGACACACGGGAACTCTATAGAATGTAAAGGTGACACACGGGCACTGTATATAACAGGTGACACACGGTAACTGTATATAATGTAAAGGTGACACACGGGCACTGTATATAACAGATGACACACGGGCACTGTATATAACATAAAGGTGACACACGGGTACTGTATATAACAGGTGACACACGGGCACTGTATATAACAGGTGACACACGGGCACTGTATATAATATAAAGCTGACACACGGTACTGTATATAACAGGTGACACACGGGCACTGTATATAATATAAAGGTGACACACGGTACTGTATATAACAGGTGACACACGGGCACGGTATATAATATAAAAGAGACACACGGGCACTGTATATAATATAATGGTGACACACGGGCACCGTATATAATATAAAGGTGACACACGGGCACTGTATATAACAGGTGACACACGGGCACTGTATATAATATAAAAGAGACACACGGGCACTGTATATAACAGGTGACACACGGGCACTGTATATAATAGGTGACACACGGGCACTGTATATAATATAAATGTGACACACGGGCACTGTATATAATATAAAGGTGTCACACGGGCACTGTATATAACAGGTGCCATACATGCACTGTATATAACAGGTGACACACTGGCACTGTATATAATATAAAGATGACACACGGGCACTGTATATAATATAAAGGTGACATATGGGCACTGTATATAACAGGTGACACACAGGCACTGTATATAATATAAAGGTGACACACGTGCACTGTATATAATATAAAGGTGACACACGAGCACTGTGCATAACATAAAGGTGACACACGGGCACTGTATATAACAGGTGACACACGGGCATTGTATATAACAGGAGACACACGGGCACTGTATATAATATAAAGGTGACACACGGGCATTGTAAATAATATAAAGGTGACACATGGGCACTGTATATAACAGGTGACACACGGGCACTGTATATAACAGGTGACACACGGGCACTGTACATAATATAAAGGTGACACACGGGCACTGTATATAACAGGTGACACACGGGCACTGTATATAATATAAAGGTGACACACGGCACTATATATAACAGGTGACACATGGGCACTGTATATAACAGGTGACACACGGGCACTGTATATAATATAAAGGTGACACACGGGCACCGTATATAATATAAAGGTGACACACGGGCACTGTATATAACAGATGACACACGGGCACTGTATATAACATAAAGGTGACACACGGGCACTGTATATAATATAAAGGTGACACACGGGTACTGTATATAACAGGTAACACACGGGCACTGTATATAACAGGTGACACACGGGCACTGTATATAATATAAAGGTGACACACGGTACTGTATATAACAGGTGACACACGGGCACTGTATATAATATAATGGTGACACACGGGCACCGTATATAATATAAAGGTGACACACGGGCACTGTATATAACAGGTGACACACGGGCACTGTATATAATATAAAAGAGACACACGGGCACTGTATATAACAGGTGACACACGGGCACTGTATATAATAGGTGACACACGGGCACTGTATATAATATAAATGTGACACACGGGCACTGTATATAATATAAAGGTGACACACGGGCACTGTATATAACATAAAGGTGTCACACGGGCACTGTATATAACAGGTGCCACACATGCACCATATATAACAGGTGACACACTGGCACTGTATATAATATAAAGGTGACACACGGGCACTGTATATAATATAAAGGTGACACATGGGCACTGTATATAACAGGTGACACACAGGCACTGTATATAATATAAAGGTGACACACGTGCACTGTATATAATATAAAGGTGACACACGGGCACTGTATATAACAGGTGACACACGGGCACTGTGCATAACATAAAGGTGACACACGGGCACTGTATATAACAGGTGACACACGGGCATTGTATATAACAGGTGACACACGGGCACTGTATATAATATAAAGGTGACACACGGGAACTGTATATAACAGGTGACACACGGGCACTGTATATAACAGGTGACACACGGGCACTGTACATAATATAAAGGTGACACACGGGCACTGTATATAACAGGTGACACACGGGCACTGTATATAATATAAAGGTGACACACGGCACTGTATATAACAGGTGACACATGGGCACTGTATATAACAGGTGACACACGGGCACTGTATATAATATAAAGGTGACACACGGCACTGTACTTAACAGGTGACACACGGGCACTGTATATAACACGTGACACACGGGCACTGTATATAACAGGTCACACATGGGCACTGTATATAATATAAAGGTGACACACGGCACTGTATATAACAGGTGAAACACGGCACTGGATATATACCAGGTGACACACGGGCACTGTATATAACAGGTGACACACGGACACTGTATATAACAGGTGACACACGGCCACAGTATATAATATAAAGGTGACACACGGGTCTGTTTATAACAGGTGACACATGGGCACTGTATATAACAGGTGACACACGGGCACTGTATATAACAGGTGACACACGGGCACTGTATATAATATAAAGGTGACACACGGGCACTGTATATAACAGGTGACACACGGGCACTGTACATAATATAAAGGTGACACACGGGCACTGTATATAACAGGTGACACACGGGCACTGTATATAATATAAAGGTGACACACGGGCACTGTATATAACAGGTGATACACGAGCACTTTATATAACAGAGGTGACACAGGGGCAATGTATATAATATAAAGGTGACACACGGGCACTGTATATAACAGGTGACACACGGGCACTGTATATAATATAAAGGTAACACACGTGCACTGTATATAATATAAAGGTGACACACGTGCACGGTATATAATATAAAGGTGACACACGGGCACTGTATATAACAGGTGACACACAGGCACTGTACATAATATAAAGGTGATACACTGGCACTGTATATAATATAAAGTTGACAGACGTGCTCTGTATATAATATAAAGGTGACACACGTGCACTGTATATAATATAAAGGTGACACACGTGCACTGTATAACATAAAGGTGACACACGTGCACTGTATATAATATAAAGGTGACACACGTGCACTGTACATAATATAAAGGTGACATACGGGAAATGTATATAACAGGTGACACACAGGCACTGTATATAACAGGTGACACACGGGCACTGTATATAACAGAGGTGACACACGGGCACTGTATATAACAGGTGACACACGTGTAATGTACATAATATAAAGGTGACACACGGGCACTGTATATAATATAAAGGTGACATACGAGCACTGTATATAATATAAAGGTGACACACGTGCACTGTATATAATATAAAGGTGACACACGGGCACTGTATATAACAGGTGACACACGGGCACTGTACATAATATAAAGGTGACACACGGGCACTGTATATAACAGGTGACACACGGGCATTGTATATAACAAGTGACACATGGGCACTGTATATAATATAAAGGTGACACACGTGCACTGTATATAATATAAAGGTGACACACGGGCACTGTGTATAACAGGTGACACACGGGTATTGTATATATCAGGTGACACACGGGCACTGTATATAATATAAAGGTGACACACGTGCATTGTATATAATATAAAGGTGACACACGGGCACTGTATATAACAGGTGACACATGGGCACTGTATATAACAGGTGACACACGGGCACTGTATATAATAGGTGACACACGTGCACTGTACATAATATAAAGGTGACACACGGGCACTGTATATAACAGGTGACACACGGGCACTGTATACAATATAAAGGTGACACACGGCACTGTATATAACAGGTGACACATGGGCACTGTATATAACAGGTGACACACTGGCACTGTATATAACAGAGGTGACACACGGGCACTGTATATAACAGGTGACACACGGGCACTGTATATAATATAAAGGTGACACACGGCACTGTATATAACAGGTGACACACGGCACTGTTTATAACAGGTGACACACGGCACTGTATATAACAGGTGACACATGGGCACTGTATATAATATAAAGGTGACACACGGCACTTTATATAACAGGTGACACATGGGCACTGTATATAATATAAAGGTGAGACACCGTGCACTGTATATAATATAAAGGTGACACACGTGCACTCTATATAACTGGTGACACACGGGCACTGTATATAACAGGTGACACACGGGCACTGTATATAACAGGTGACACACAGGCACTGTATATAACAGGTGACACACAGGCACTGTATATAATGTAAAGGTGACAAACGGCACTGTATATAACAGGTGACACATGGGCACTGTATATAACAGGTGACACACGGGCACTGTATATAACAGGTGACACACAGGCACTGTATATAATATAAAGGTGACACACGGCACTGTATATAACAGGTGACACACGGCACTGTATATAACAGGTGACACACGGGCACTGTATATAATATAAAGGTGACACACGGGCACTGTATATAACAGGTGACACACGGGCACTGTACATAATATAAAGGTGACACACGGGCACTGTATATAACAGGTGACACACGGGCACTGTATATAACAGGTGATACCCGGGCACTGTATATAATATAAAGGTGACACACGGGCACTGTATATAATATAAAGGTGACACACGGGCACTGTATATAACAGGTGATACACGGGCACTGTATATAACAGAGGTGACACACTGGCAATGTATATAATATAAAGGTGACACACGGGCACTGTATATAACAAGTGACACACGGGCACTGTATATAATATAAAGGTGACACACGTGCACTGTATATAATATAAAGGTGACACACGTGCACGGTATATAATATAAAGGTGACACACGGGCACTGTATATAACATAAAGGTGACACACGGGCACTGTATATAATATAAAGGTGACACACGTGCACTGTATATAATATAAAGGCGACACACGTGCACTGTACATAATATAAAGGTGACATACGGGAAATGTATATAACAGGTGACACACGGGCACTGTATATAATATAAAGGTGACACACGGGCACTGTATATAACAGGTGACACACGGGCACTGTACATAATATAAAGGTGACACACTGGCACTGTATATAATATAAAGGTGACACACGTGCTCTGCATATAATATAAAGATGACACACGTGCACTGTATATAATATAAAGGTGACACACGGGCACTGTATATAATATAAAGGTGACACACGTGCACTGTATATAATATAAAGGTGACACACGGGCACTGTATATAACAGGTGACACACGGGCATTGTATATAACAGGTGACACACGGGCACTGTATATAATATAAAGGTGACACACGGGCACTGTATATAACAGGTGACACATGGGCTCTGTATATAACAGGTGACACACGGGCACTGTATATAACAGGTGACACACGTGCACTGTACATAATATAAAGGTGACACACGGGCACTGTATATAACAGGTGACACACGGACACTGTATATAACAGAGGTGAC